>NC_066584.1:451026211-451326211 GCF_024323335.1 Lathyrus oleraceus
GTTTAGAGGGCACTTATTTTGGAAAGCGCCCTCTAAAGTGGGTGGTTATTTAAATTTTTTTTTTTAAAAAGCGCTATATTTTTTATTTATTTTAGACAACCTGTATATTGAAGCAGTACACCTAAAACTGTATAATTTGAAGCCCTTTTTCACACATTGCATTCAACAAGCCTTATATACAACAATCCATACATATACAACAATCCACTGATATATAATCGTTTAACTTCTAAAGATTCTAAATATACAACCAATTCATACAAGTAATAATTTCAATAAATGCATACAAATCCTATAACTTCATCCAATCACGTGGATCTCTCTGCCTTGATCCAGATTCAAGCATTGCCTCTAAAAGAGCAACGTCTCTCGCACCCTCGACAAAAGAGAGGCGGTGCTCGGGTACAAACTGACTACCCTTCTGCAAAATAGAAATAATTTAGACTAGAGAATTCATACTAGCATGGACATTTAATTGAGGATAAGAAAGGAATGTAATGAACAAAAATATATGCTACGAGTTTGACACAAAACTACAAAATTAGAAGGTGGAATTGTGGAAGCATTTTGCAGGAATCTTAATACCTTGAGGGTGTTTTCAGAAACATCATTAAAAAAAGCTTTTAATTCTTCAGTTACTCCACTGAATGGGAAAAATGAGCTTTTGCATTGTCCATTAGCATCATATAATGAAACCTATATAACATCATAACGTCAGAAAACAATAAAGATAACTGAAAGTGATTTGAATAAATTAATTGCAACTTTAGTGGATATTGAAGGAGAAGTTCAGATCTACCTAAGCTATTACTTTTGAAAACCTATAGTGTAACTTATAACTATAGTATATACCAGGTATCCGTGTTGTCCTTGGAATCCTCGCTCAATTTGAAGGGTTCCATTTGTGCCAACAACTCGCCACAAGATCTATAATGTGTTTAATGCCATGATTAAAGACTTGAATGAAAAATGCATGAATAATGAACATATCTACTGTTTGGGATGTGTAGCACGCGTGCACATGTGTGTTTGTAAGATGAGGGATCATTTACCACATGCCTTGGGGGATCTGGAGGAGACAACCATTACAAATACTCCTGAGCATCCATTCTCCAAATGACTGATGAAAAACATTCCAAAAATAATTCACATTTCTGTCGAGTATTTGTAAAGTCATTTCTGGAAAATAGAGGCTTACAAGATAGATGATAAATTATCTGGTGGTGGTAAGATCAAATCCACATGCGATGTCATAGCTGAAACTGAAACTACCTCACACCCAACAAGCTGTCGAGAATAAAAGGAGACGGCCATTAAATTATTATAAGATTCAGATGCCAGAAAGTCCCATTTGATTTAGGTTTCAGAGTGGTTCATTCATAGTTAGTAAGAAAGTTTTGATAAAGAGTGGTTCATTCATAATTTAAGATTCAGATGCCAGAAAGCCCCACTTGATTTTACTACACCAATGATAATCAGAGTTTTCTGCAACATAAATTGCATTAGGAAATACAGAAGAACACAAGTTAATGAATAAAATTGTCTGTGAATTAGACAGTAAAATTTTGAATATTACCATTCTTAACCCCGCAATGAAATGCACACCCATATCGAGAATAAAGCCTCCCTGCTAGAAAGAAAAAAAATGATAACTTCACATAAGGAACCAAATAATGTTGAGAAAAACAGGATAAAATTGGTATGCAAAATGCTAATAACACAGGAAGTTAATAAAAAATTTCAGAATTTTAAATAGCCAGTGCTAGTATAGCCTGATTTAGGAAATACAGAAAACAATAATGAATGTTAATGAATATAGGCCAGAAGTTCGTAGTACTCCATCGGCGATGTCAAATAAACTAAAAAGAATTCATATCTGAGAAAGAAATCTCAGACTTATTTTGATAAAGTGTGTAAATTTAGGAAACATATTCAATTATTAAATTATAAAGTAGATTTTCCCCCCTACATTTTTATGCCAGAATAGTAGAGTTGATTAAGTGATTCAAAGCTACGCCAGATACTCTCCTGTACTAAAACAAATACTGAATGTGTAACTTAATTTCAAAGCACATACAGTAAAACTGCGTCTCCAAGAACTTGAAAAGTATGGGTTTGAACTGTTCATTGATCCTTCTACAATAACTTGGACACTCATCATTTTGCCAATGTCAGCAATTAGCTTCTTGCCCTGCCAAACAAACTACGTAAATGGACAGGCAGATTCATAGGTTAAAATGTCAAAACAGAAACAAAAATACCTCAATTAAGGCGGGTTCAAAACGATAATTTTCAGCCACAGACCAAATTATTTGGCCAGGAGCATCAGCAGAAATCGATTTGTACGTAGATAATGCAGTTTCCAGCTCATTTATACCTGCAGTATCAGATTAATGTTAATCAAGTTGAGAGTTTAGGATAAGGTAACTGAAACTTTCATATAGTAGGGAAGGAGAGAATATATGTGGATCACCTAATAAAAATAAAGAGAACGGCAACAATATTAATAGTAAAAGAGAATCTCTACCAAGGGCCAGCAAAAGTTAGAGCTACTACTTACAAGATGCTGCAGGTTTCTCTTCATATCCACAAAATCAGCCACCAACACACACAGTACATTCAAATAAAGAGGAAATATAGTCAGAGGCACAAAAAGATTAATAACAAAATTATGATTATCAAATGTTAACCCATAATGCCTACTTTTTCTACATCGAGAAACAAATGGAACAGTTGGTGAAATTTAACCCATAATGCTTAGTCTTCATTGCTAGCATTGCAACACAATAATTATTGTTGAGAATACTCAATAAATGTATGAACCAAGAAAAATGAAACCAAAAATGAACAATAGCGAACGTCAGAAGAGAAACCAAGTAATATGAAGATTAGAAAAATACCTATGGTGTCAAAATCGAACAGCTAACAACGAATTAATAGAAGGAGGAAACGTCGTAGATCTAACAGAGGTGGAAGGAGAACGCCTTAGAAGTAGCGAAAATCGTAGCAGTGAGAACCCTAACGTGAAAAAGAACGAAAATAACAGAGAGTGAAATAACAAAGCGCGCAGTATGTTATAATTTTAATGTTTACTAAAGGGGACCTTAGAGGGCGCTTGTGGAAAAAAAGCGCCCTCTAAAGGGGGCCTAAGAGGGCGCTTATGAAAGCGCTCTCTAAGGCTTTCCAAAAGCGCTTTATAAACTGGAAATGCACATGGACTTATAGAGCGCTTTTTTAAAAGCGCCCTCTAAGGGTAACCTTAGAGGGCGCTTTCTAAAAAGCGCCCTGTATTGTTGTCCCTCTATCTCCTCCTTATTTTTTCGCTTCACCTTAGAGGGCGCTTTATTACATAAGCGCCCTCTAAAGTGCGCTGTCTATTCCAGTTGTTCGCTCCTTATTTTTTGGCTTCACTTTAGAGTGCGCTTTTGTAATAAAGCGCCCTCTAAGGTGCGCTGTCTATTCCAGTTTTTGGCGTAGTGATTAGAAACTCTTGGTTTAGATATTAATAATGTGAGAGGACACACATATGATAATGGATCAAACATGAAAGGTAAACAACAAGGTGTACAAAAAAATTATTAGATATTAACCCTAGAGCATTATACACACCGTGTGGTTGTCATACCCTTAACTTTACACTTTGTGATATTGCGAATTCTTGTACTAAAACTAAATATTTTTTTGGAGTGTTACAACATATTTATACTGTATTTTCTCATTCGACAAAATGTTGGAAAATTCTTAGAGACAATGTGAAAGGTTTAACTATTAAAAAATTGTCACCAACATGTTGGGAAACTAATGTGAATAGTGTATATGAAATTAAATCTCAAACTTCAGATGTAAGAGAAGCATTATTTCAACTAGCTGAACAAGATAATGATCCGAAAATTAAGAGTGAAGTTGAATCTTTAGCAACTCATGGAATTGGAAACTTTGAATATTTAGTAGCTATGATTATTTGGTTTGAATTGTTAACTGATGTTAAGGAAATTAACAAAAGTTTGCAACAAAAAAAAGACATGCGTATTGATGTGGCTATAGAACTAGTAAAAGGTTTGATCAAGTATTTGAAAAAATATAGAGAATCTGGATTTGAAAATGCTAAGGCTAGTGCTGAAAAGATTAAGAATGAAATGGAGATTGAATGTGTGTTTATTCAAAAACGTCAAATTCGTAGAAAATAACACTATGATGAAAATCCATCTCAACTCACGCAACTGAATCTAGAGTCTGCTGAAGAGTCTTTTCGAAATCACTATTTCTTATTATTGTAGATTAAACTATTGGCTCACTTGATAGAAGATTTCAGCAGTTTAACACATATGAAAATATTTTTGGGTTCTTGTTTAGTATTGAAAGGCTTAGATCATTATCTGGTAGGGACTTGAAAACATGTTGTAAACATCTTGAAACTTGTTTAAAACATGAAGATTCTCTTGATCTTGATGGTGGAATTTTATTTGAAGAATTGAAAGTTATTAGAGAAGTTTTAACCGTTGAATCAAAATCAAGCTATATGATATTGAGTTCATTAAAGACTTTTAATTGTTTTCCTAATGCATGCATAACTTATAGAATAATATTGACTATTCCGAACAGTGTTGCATTTGCTAAAATAAGTTTTTCAAATCTCATTTGAGATCTACTATGTCACAAGATAGATAAAATAATCTTGCGTTGATTTCAATTGAAAATAATTTTTTGAAGAACATTGATTATGAACGAATCATTAATGATTTTGCAACAAAAAAATGCTAAGAGGATGATATTTAAATAATTTAAAGGTTTGGTCAATTTTTTTATAGGAAAAAAGATTGGATCAAGAAGAAGAAGAAAAAGAAAAAGGAGAAGAAGAATAAATCTCTTTATAGTGGTTTATGTTTTGATGTAGTATAAACATTGATTCAAAGATCCATACTTGTATTCTTTTTGCACAATGTCAAATGAAAATATATTCTTTATTCAATTATTTTTTTTATTCTTATATAAGGACACCACTCTTTTGATTCGTCCAAGACATCCAAATTCAAATGACGGACCCTAACTATATATACATACACTTGCTTCTTGATAGAATTAAATCAACAAACCAACATAATTAACTATACAACAAACTATACTAGGAAGACAAAATACATAACTAATTGTATTACTATAACAAGTTTAAGCTAATAATAGTTGTCATTTTTAGTTTTCAAAAAGTTTGTTCCTATATTTTTTTTTTATTCAATGAAAATATATGCTTCTTAATAAATACATTTTCATTTGCTCTAAATACGGGAATGGATACTTCATCCGTCTCATAAAAAATATTTCATTTGCACTTCTTTCGGTTTCAAAATAATTGTTTTTATAATATTAATGGAGCATTTATTATTATTTTTCCACTATGATACCCCTATTTATTAATATTCATTTTATCTAATCATTCTTTTAATTATAATTAATAGATATATTTTAATAAATGATATTAATTTTATCATCAAAATTAACGCATCCAATAATTTCCATAAAAACCCTAAATTATTCGAATATAGATATTACTCGTATGTCATTTCAGCCCTAAAAAAACGGATTCCACAAACAGATACGACCGTTGGGCTCCTGATTCAAACTTCTACCTCTGATTCTTCAAATTTCACCTCATAAAACAAACTTCAACAATACCAATACATCCACAACACACCAAGAACAAGAAAATATCTGAAGAATCAATTCAAGAAACCATGAGATTCCACTTTCAGGAACCAAAATCTCCCATCAACTATGAAGAACAAGAAGAAGATACTCATGAAAACAGCTCCTACTACCCCGGTTGCAAGAAAAACGCCAACTGTAAATGTGAATTTTGCATTGCCAGTATCAATGCAACCCTTGATCTCGTACCCAATAGCTCCTTAACTAAATTCTCTTCTTCAAAACCCAATTTCAATAGCTACTCTCCAATCACCTTTGATTCTTCCATTTTCAACACGCCAAGAAAAGGTTCTAGCTTTATAGAACCACCGTCCAGTGCTATCATCAAATCAAGTGCTAAATCGAATCATGTTCAGAGAGTGGAGATGAAGAACGAGGGAAAAAAGAGGGATTTTTGCTCTGGTGTTGGTGTGTTGAATGTGATGATGGTTTTGGGGTTTCTTTTGTTTACTGATGTTGTTTTGTCGAAGGTTGTTTCTGTGGTTTATCAACCTTCTTTGTCGCCGGAATTAGTGAAAAGGGTTGGTGAGAAATGTTTTCAAATTCAAGATTTGAATGGAAAGTTGAGATTTTTGCAGAAAGAATTTGGGAATGTTGTTCATGGAAAAGTTTCAAACTGTAGTTTTACTGGTAGCTCATGGGATGTTAGCCAGGTATTGTAATTTTCGAACTATTCCTTGAAAAAAGTTTCTTGATTTGTTAAAAAAAGTATGAAATTTTGAATTTGGCTTTAAAATTTGTATATAGGATGGTCTGTTATTGAATTCAAGGTGCAAATTGTATAAATCAGCAATGGAGGAGGTTGTAATTTGGGGTTGGCCTCTACAAACTGCTGGAATGATCACAACCGGGATGTCTTCTCGGACCCTAACTATCTTATCAGGAAGAGTTACTGAGGTAAATTCAATTCTCCAAAATGCTTTCAGTTTCAATTTATGGTTGATAGCCATAATAATTTGAGAAAGTTAAATAATTAGACGTTCTGGATCAGTGTATGTTTATATGAATGTGCCCCACACCAATGCACCTATGTAGCACAAACACCTCTTAACAAAGACAGACACCTCTTAACAAAGACGTGTCACGTGTTTGACATGTGTAAGTGTCCGACACAACGGCCATACATGTGATTAATTACCGTTTGTTCATTTTTTGAAATTAGTATGGGTGTCGTCCATTTGTCATTACTGGTGTCATGTCTTGTGTGTGTGTTTGTGTTGGTGCTTCATAAACGAACACGGGTTGGACATGCCCTCAATCTGTTCGTGTTTTGAAATTTGTATCGGTGTCGTCCATGTGTCATTATTGGTGTCCTGTTTTGCGTCGTGATTGTGCCGGTGCTTCAGACCAACATGGTTTGGACACGCCCTCAATCTAAGGGGTCTGTATGTATACATATGTTATCGGTGACTAACTTAATGTTGTTTTTGTGTTTCTGTTTAAAAGTGGAGTGATGGACAAGTTAGCTATTTGATTCGAAAGGCTAATACTTCATGGATACAACCAGAATGGGGTGCCTCAGTAGTTCAACTAGATCCTAACACTTGGATTCTTGAATATCAAAGGAGCTCTATTGTTGATGGTAAAGGATTGTTTTCTGCAGCATTGGAGTTACTCAAACATAGGATTTCAAGGAATATTGACAAGATGAAGAAAAATTTCTGGCTTTTTGCTGTTAGCTTTGAAGATAATCGTAGCTACAATTGGTTCGCAACAACAAACTATGGGTCTAAAACCCCGACTTGAGGTGAATAGTAACTAGATTTAGGAGTTAAGTCATTCTCAATCAGCACATACACCTTCATGTCTTTTGAGGAGCTTCAAGTTCTTTACTGTAAAGGTTCTTTAACTTTGATTTCATCTGTCAATTCTTGATCAACAATATATTTGGAATCTCTTAGTAGTGTTCACCTTTGAGTATGTTTTTATCTTTGTTCATTAATTTTTATTGTACTTTAATATCCTATGAGTTATAAAACAAAACCTGGCTAAACATAAAATATGTGAATAAGCAAACTTATAATGTATATAAACTCTTGTAACTTTGCAAGCCCAATGTGTACACTTAATAGTGCTCTCAAATGCTAAGAAATTTCTAGCCCTTTTCGCATCGTTCGGATTTTAAAATCTGGACGCATCACATATTACAAGAGATCTCAAGTTCATCTGAAACACCCTTGAATGTACAAAAACCTTGTTCGGATTTTAAAACTCAGACACAATATATTACATAAGAGTTCATGTTCATCCGAAACGTCTAGAATGCAAAAACCATGTCTGAATTTCAAAATCCGTAACTGTCCGAAATGCCCTTTTTTTTCTTCTAAAATTTTAATATTTTAAATATAATTTTGTCCGGACTTTGAAATTCTCATGGACCATATATGATGAAAATGATATACTATTGTCATTAGATGATGAATCCGGATTGCAATATCTGGGCATGTCTATTTGTGTATTAGAGGTGTCTGAATTTCAACCTCTATCTAAACGATGCGAAAGTAGAGTACTTTTGGATTTTAATGGGTTTGAGAGAACTAGTAAACAATGAGCATTGCCCTTTATAAACTCTTGCAAGCCAGGCCCAACTTGTGTTTTGATTTGTATGGTATATATGAAATAATGTGACCCATGAGTGAGCAGAAGTAGGACATTCTTTTGTTTTTAACCACACAAGTCACTCCATAAAGAAGCCAAAATAATGACAGAGGTATTGTATAAAAGCAGAAATGGTAAACTATGCTGAACTTGATTACAAACAAACTTTCATTTTATAGATTTCTTAACCACTGATCAACCATAATGTCCACGCTCTTATTTGTTTTGAATACCGAACACCGTGTTAGGTTTCTAGTATTTTACTGTCAAAACCAGAAACCAATTCCACTGGTTAAACAAACTCACAGTTACATAATTCTGTCATAAACTTTAACAATCTGAATATAACATGCTCTAATGATGCTCTTACAGAAAAACAGGAGTGGTTTATGGCCCTAACAACATAACCTGATGCATGTCATTGACAAAGAGCAAAAGCAGTAATAGGGCACTAGCTTTAGGTGAAGTTGTATAGATAGGTCAGTGAGTACGGTTTTCAAATGATTCTGAAACTTATCTGCTAAGTGGTACCGGTAGGGTAAACATAGTATTGTAAATTGATGTCGGCAGCAACAAACGAAAGCACAAACAGTTACGAATGCGAGGGAAACAAGTAGTTGGCCCGGTTTTCAGGTTTTCAGGAACACGCGGGTTCACTCTTACAAGCTATAACCAATCATTAGTATATAAAGACTCAAAAGCTCTGAATGTGTGGGACTTGTAGGACTTGTGACCTTTGAAATATCTCAAACACTAAAAAACCAGAACATATATCTGATGAAAAGACACAGTTGTTATTGTTTTTTCTATAGAAAATTAAGATCAAAGGAAAGTAGGGACACACTTTGTATACAAATGAGTTGAAAATGTTACTGGTATAAACAAATGACTGATATATTGTTGAGTATGGTTACAACATTGACAAGTGGTAGGGACGAGCGAGACCATGCCCTTGCGTTTTTTCAATTGCGCGTTAGACTCAGCTGTTTGTTGTGGAAGGCGACTGGGCTGTAGGGCGCGACAAGCCTGGAATATAATACAACAATTACAGGAGCAATCAAGAAGGAATACCAGGACTTAGGATAACACTTTCAAAATTGTTTTCTTCGATAAGTTAATGTTTTATATCTTCGAATCACAAGAATGTAGCGATTTAGTTCGGACAATTTACGAATCAGTAATTCAATATCTTAAATTAAAGAATGCCAATAAGTTTAGTGCTTTCATTGAAACATCTCTTTAGTAAATAGCCATGAAAAAAATATATACTTATTTGAATAGCACATCATTTAATCAAGATAAGCTAAGGCCTATAAAATTGAGCTCTTAGGTTTAGAAGAAAAAGACTAAATTGGCCTGAGTTCTTCCGTTAAAATGACTGCAAATTACGATTTCGCATATTTGAGGATCTAAGTTGAAAGATCAGTAATAGATCAAAGTTCAATCTGTTGAATAAGTCAGTTTGATTTTTAGAATTATTTCTATTGTTTGTTTTTAATTAATTGTTTGTTGCTTTCAATTCCTATTTTCTCTCACACTTAGGATATGCTGTTAGTGTGTTAGTGTATGAGGTAGTTTCCTATTTTCTAGGTAGTAAGTTGTATTGCTAAGTCTTGCACACACTTAAGATATGCTGTTAGTGTGTGAGGTAGTTTCCTATTTTCTAGGTAGTAAGTTGTATTGCTAAGTCTTGCACATAGTTTCCTATTTTCTAGGTAGTAAGTTGTATTGCTAAGTCTTGCACACACTTAAGCTATGCTGTTAGTGTGAGGTAGTTTCCTATTTTCTAGGTAGTAAGTTGTATTGCTAAGTCTTGCACACACTTAAGATATGCTTATATGCTGTTAGTGTGTGAGGTAGTTTCCTATTTTCTAGGTAGTCAGTTGTACTGGTAAGTCTATAAACTTGGCCCTTTGAGTTTCTAATAAGCAACGTAGAATAGAACCATTTTTCTGTGTTAACATCTGGTATCAGAGCTAGGTGTATAGCAAGTAAAGAGAAGCAACAAACTTCAATCATGGCTACAACCACGGATGGCAACTTCGTGCAACCTGCAATTCCAAAATTGAGTGAGCATTATGATCATTGGGTAATGCTAATGGAGAATTTTTTAAGGTCAAAGGAGTATTGGAATCTTATAGATCCCGGGATTCCTCAACATGTTGATGGTACTATATTAACGGAGAACGAGAAGAAAACGGTGAACGAGCTTAAGCTAAAAGATTTGAAGGTAAAGAATTACCTCTTTCAAGCAATCGATCGATCTATGCTTGAAACAATTTTAAAGAAGGAGACATCAAAAGAGATATGAGATTCCTTAAAACAGAAATACCAAGGCACTGCTAGAGTGAAGCGAGCACAACTTCAAGCCCTACGACATGAGTGGGAGATTTTACAGATGAAGAATGGAGAATCAGTTAATGACTATTTTGCTCGAACTCTCACTATTGCAAATAAGATGTGAATGTACGGTGAACAAATGTCGGATCTTACTGTTGTCGAAAAGATTCTTCGCTCAATGACCTCCAGGTATGATTATGTAGTGTGTTCTATCGAAGAATCTCATGTTTTGGATTCCATGACTGTAGATGAACTCCAAAGTAGTTTGTTGGTACACGAACAACGAATGAATGGACACAATTCACATGAAGAGCAAGTGTTGAAAGTAACTCGAGATGAGACCAATACTGGTCGTGGCCGTGAAAGAGGTGGCTTTCGGAGTGGATTTGCTCGAGGAAGAGGCAGAGGAGGCAGACAACGAGTAGACAAGGCAGTAGTGGAATGTTATTACTGTCATGAGTTTGGACATTTTCAATATGAATGCCCAAAGAAACCACAGGACAACATTGCAAATTATGTTGAGACCAATGAGGAAGCAATGTTACTCATGGCACAACTTTCATCAGAGGAAAAATCAAACACACAAGACATGTGGTTTATCGATTCAGGCTGCAACAATCACATGACAGGAAGAAATGGTTGATTCTCCTCCATTGATGAAAGTTTTTAAGATGAAGTGAAATTAGGGAATAATCATGCTCTAAAGGTCTGTGGAAAAGGCATGGTTAAACTTTTGATAAACGGAGTTGTTCATTTTCTAAATGATGTATTTTATGTGCCTGAGCTGAAAAATAATTTATTTAGTGTGGGGCAACTTCTGGAAAGAGGGTTAACAGTTGAAATGAAGCAAAACAAGTGTAGAGTGTTTAAATAAAATGGACTTATTTTTGAAACCTTCATGACTATTAATCGTATGTTTGCTATTTATGTAAAATTCAGAGTCTCCCAATCCTGCTTTCAGGTCAGTTCTGTGCCACCAGCTCAAGTATGGCACTCTCGTTATGGTCACTTGAGCTACAGTGGACTGAAAACTTTAATGGAGCATGACATGGTGAAAGGGTTGCCCTCCTTTAAACCAACATCTCAACTTTGTGAACATTGCCTTAAAGGGAAACATCAACGAGACCCTTTTCCACGACAAAGTAATTGGCGGGCGTCTCAGTTGTTGCAGTTAATTTACTCAGATATTTGTGGTCCTATCAATCCTACATCCAATGGAAATAAAAGGTACATACTCACTTTCATTGATGATTTAAGTAAGAAAGTATGGGTATATTTTCTTATGGAGAAAAGCGAAACTTTTGGTGCATTTAAAGAGTTTAAAGCATTAGTTGAAAAACAAGTTGGCGCTCCCATTCAAATATTACGTACCGATAGAGGGGGAGAGTATCTTTCTAAAGAGTTTGCTGAATTTTTCAATAAACATGGTATTGAAAGACAACTCACTGCTTCATACACGCCACAACAAAATGGCATAGCTGAGAGAAAAAATCAAACGATTATAAATATGGTTCGCAGTGTTTTGGTGGAAAAGGGAGTTCCAAGATCTTTTTGGCCAAAGCTGTAAAATAGGTGATTCATATTTTAAACAGAAGCCAGACTCTTGCTGTCAAGAACGTCACACCAGAGGAAGCATGGAGCGGAATTAAGCCGTCTGTTTCATATTTTAGAATCTTTGGCAGAATTAGATACGTTCATGTACCTGATCAGAAAAGGAGCAAACTTGATGATAAAAGTATCAAATGTGTGTTGTTGGGTGTAAGTGAGGAGTCTAAGGCCTACAAACTTTATGATCCAATCAAGAAGAAAATTTGGATCAGTAGAGATGTTAAATTCCAGGATACTGCTGCCTGGGATAGGGGTGAAGCAAAAACAAGCATAACACTTGATACAAATGAGTTGAATCCTTTGGAAGAATCTAGTCAAGAAGATGATGAGATAATCCAAAATTCTAATGATACAACAACAACTACAAGTGATGCAGCTCCAAACTCAACTTCAAATATGTTGGATTCCAACATTTCAAGAGCTTCAGAAAATTCAGCTCAAGGGAGGACTAGAGGACCACCAATATGGATGAGATATTATGTCATTGGTGATGATTTAACTAAGGAAGATGCAATGAATTTTGCCATGTTTGCAGGTTCAGATCCAGTAACATATAAACAAGCATAAAAAATTCAGCATTGGAGGGATGCAATGGATGCTGAAATTCAAGCAATTCAAAGGAATGATACATGGGAGCTAGTTGACCCACCACCAAATTGCAAAGTTGTAGGAGTCAAGTGGATTTTCAAAACTAAGCTGAAGGAGACAAGGGAGATTGACGAATTCAAGGCTAGACTCGTAGCAAAAGGCTACACTCAAGAGGAAGGCATAGATTACAGTGAGATCTTTGCGCCGTTCGCTCGTCTTGAAACCATCAGAACCGTTGTTGCATTGGCAGCTACAAAAAGGTGGGGGGTATTCATCAACTTGATATTAAATCAGCTTTCTTACATGGAGCAATCAATGAAAATGTCTACCTAGAGCAGCCACCAGGTTATGTATTTCGAGGATGTGAGCATCAAGTATACAAGCTTAAGAAGGCCTTGTATGGCCTTAAGCAGGCTCCTAGAGCCTGGTACAGCAAGTTGGAATCCTATCTTGCAGCAAATGATTTTTTGAAATGTCCACATGAACACACTTTATTTATGAAGAAGAAAGAGAAAGGTGAAATTTTAATTGTGTGTGTTTATGTAGATGATCTCATATATACCGGTAATGATATGTCGATGTTTCAAGAGTTCAAAACTATGATGATGAAAGAATTTGCAATGACTGACTTAGGCAAGATGAGATTTTTTTTGGGCATTGAAGTTTTGCAAGGTTGCAATGGTATCTTCGTTGGGCAAAAGAAATATATTAAGGATATGTTAAACAAATTTAACATGTCTGATTGTAATACCGTGAAGAGTCATATAGTTCCAGGAAGCAAGTTACTAAAAGAAGACAAAGGAGTGAAGGTTGATACGACTCTATTTAAACAACTTGTGGGAAGTCTTATGTACCTCACAGCTACAAGACCAAATATTGCATATTCTGTCAGTTTGATAAGTCGCTTTATGGAAGAGGCAAAGGAGAGTCATTACTTGGCAACAAAGCGGATTTTGAGATATCTACAAGGCACCCAAAATCTGGGAATTTTCTATAAGGCTGGAGGAAATGAATAATTAATTGCTTATACCGACAATGATTATGCATGAGACCTTGATGATAGGAAGAACACTCCGGGCTATGCTTTCTTGCTGGGAGGAGGTGTTATTTCTTGGGTGTCGAAGAAGCAGCCGGTTGTTAGCTTATCCACAACAGAAGCAGAGTTTATAGCATCCGCGTTATGTGCTTGTCAATGTGTTTGGCTGAGAAGAATTTTGGAACATCTAAGTCATTTTCAAGAAGGAGCTACTGTGGTGCTTTGTGATAATGTCTCAACAATTAAATTATCCAAAAGTCCAGAGTTTTGTATGGAAAAAGTAAATATATTGATGTTCGGTTTCATTTTTTTTGAGAAATTTATGTAATGATGGTGTTATTGAGCTGAATTATTGAAATACAAGAGATCAGTTAGCAGACATCATGACAAAGCCACTTAAAGTTGAAGAATTCCAACATATGTTAAGTGCTCTAGGAATGCTTGATGAGTCTGAGATAAACTGTTGCAAGGAGCATACCGTTTAAGGGAGGAATTGTTGAATAAGTCAGTTTGATTTTTAGAATTATTTCTATTGTTTGTTTTTAATTAATTGTTTGTTGCTTTCAATTCCTATTTTCTCTCACACTTAGGATATGATGTTAGTGTGTGAGGTAGTTTCTTATTTTCTAGGTAGTAAGTTGTATTGCTAAGTCTTGCACACACTTAAGATATGATGTTAGTGTGTGAGGTAGTTTCCTATTTTCTAGGTAGTCAGTTATACTGCTAAGTCTATAAAATTGACCCTTTGAGTTTCTAATAAGCAACGTAGAACATAACCATTTTTCTGTGTTAACACAATCGAAAGATAAAAGTAAAGTTTGTTTAATAATTATTTCAGTTGTAGATCAAATTTGATTACTTCCTATTGATTCAATCTTAAAATTTTGTTACCACTTGAACTAATTATTTAATTACTTTATGTAGAAATTATATTTGTGTAGAATGGTTGTGCATCAAATAAGACAATACATATTGTATATTTAAAATAAGGGAAGATACACAACAACATAAGTTAATATCAATTCTAATCAATTTTATATATTAGTAACATACTCTTAACTGTTAACCTCAAATTGAATTATATACATTATACGAGAGTCGAATTTGTTACAAATACAATCTATTTAAAAGTATTTGAGAGACCTAATAATTATCAGGTAACTAGAACTCAAAATTGACAAATATATAGAGATTTATCTTTAAAATATTATATTTTGTGTAATAACAATCTATGTCTCTCTCTCGGTGTGATTTGTGCGCTAATAGAAAAGCAGATTGAATGCACGGTTTCATTTCTTAAATTGTCAAAATTAAGAGGTTAATATACATAAACTTTCTCATTTAAGAAATCATTTAGAAAAGTATTTTTGACATCTATTTAAATGAGTTAAATATTATTGAATATAACTCATATTAGTGAGATAAGTATGAGTTATTGAGATAACATAGTTTGTTGAGAGTATAACTCATATTGTTGAGAGTATAAGTCATATTGTTGAGATAACTATGAGTATAAATAATGGTTTCTTCAGGGAAACTAAGAATGAGGGTTTTAGATAAACTAAAATCTAGTATTATATATAAAGGGAATTATAACTACTCTATAGTCGCAGACGTAAGCAATTTGGATGAACTGTGTTAACAAATTTTTTATGTGTTTCTCTCTACTCTGATATGTATTAGCGTTATTGTTATAACAATTGGTATCAGAGTCAGATTAATCCAAGAGTGCGAAATTCGAAGTGACTCGATTCGGCAGAACGGGAAATTTCGTTTTATGGCAAATGAGGGTTAAAGATTTGTTGGCTCAACAAGGTTTAAAGAAGGCGCTTCGTGATGAGAAACTGATAGACATCACAACCATTGATTGGAACGAGATGAAGGAGAAGACCACAAGTTTGATAAGACTTTGCGTTTCTGATGACGTGATGAATCATATCTTGGACCTCACAACTCTGAAGGATGTTTGGGAAAAAGTAGAAAATCAGTATATGTCCAAGACGCTCATAAACAAATTGTTCCCAAAGCAGCGCCTCTCACTACTACAAATAAAATATTTTATGACGAAACTTTCACCTCACCCAACAAAAACTCGAGGTGTAAATCATAGACGCGCCACATTTTTTTTAAATACCATATATTCCTTCGATTTTGCTAGAAATTGAAGGGTAAAGTATTTAGAGGACACACATTCGAATCTCAACAATTACATTTTAGCACATTTTAATTTTTAATTTTTTTTTAATGACATATTACATCGGTTTTACTGAAAATCGACGGATAAAGTATTTAGAGGACACATATTCAAATCCCAGAAACTATACTTTATCACCTTTTAATTTTTTAATTTTTTTTATGACATATTACTTCGGTTTTATTGAAAATTAGGGGATAAAGTATTTAGAGCATACGTCTTTGAATCCCAACAACTACATTTTATCACCTTTTATTTTTTTATAAATTTTTTTATGACCTACTACCTCAGTAAACCGATGAGTAAAGTAACATACTTTTTTATTTTATTTATTTATTTATTTATGACCAACTTGATGAAAAAATTAAGTAGCGAATCTTTTCCGTCCATTTATAAAGTAACAATAGTCAAGATATTGTCAAAATCATCAATCCCATGAAATATTAGTGATTCGCGTGAAACTCTCACTAGCCAATCAAAACGTGAATGCCACAATGTTTATCTTGAAAAATGGTAAACAACCGCTGATCTTCCAAATTTCTAAATTTGGTCACTCACAGGATCGATCAGATTGATCCTATGACATGTGCTAAACGTCTCGTAAACGTAATAGTAATAAATGATCAAACTAAACGTCAAATCAAAGTATTAAAGAAAACTAAGGACAAAAGAGTGACTTGAACGAAAAGAAAAGTTTTTAAATTAGTGTTTAGAACTAATAAAGAAAAAGGAAGTAAACAACGTGAATTGTAAAAGGGTTGAAAGTAATCAAAAAGGTTTGTAAGCGCTGGAATCTTTAAGACTGTAAGGTAAAAGTTTCAGGTAAGTAAAAGAACTAAGGATCTTTAAACTTGTAAATGACAGTGAAAATAAAGTGTTTGAAAGGAAAGAACAAAGAAGAATGTTTCTGAAGAGAAAGTAAAGACATATTTATAATGCTTTGAAATGATTAAACAATGGTGTAGACAACATACATTCTGCGTTTTACAGTTCTTCTTCACATGAATACTTAGTAAACTTGCAGATTTTTGTACACAATTTAACACACACTTTTCTAACACTAAAACCCAATATTTATACTGGATCGAAATAACCGTTTTGATGATCCTTCAATCACGTCGATACACGTGGCGCCCTACATGCGTATGTTCGCTCACTCTGCTTTCACATGTATCCTCGCGGTTTCTAACGAAGGTAATCTTCCCTCTTTTATTTAAATTTCAAATCTCTGATCGAAACCGTTTTCTAACCGCTCCTCAAGGAACTGCTCCAAAATTTCAGCTATAAGCTTGATCTTTATCCAATCAGCTAAGTCGGTCTACCCTCAGCTGGTCAAATCACTTCTTAGTCGAAACCAGCTGTGCATATTTTCTAATTTTGGTAATTTGAAGTGGGCGTCGAATATTAGAGCTAATAGATTGCCCCCCAAAAATGTCATTTTCGACACACGAGAGAGAAAGACATTTTTTGAGACCTTACTTCGACGCCTCGATGGTTGATACTGCGCCAGGTGTCTCAATATTGGCAAAACTTTTTAGTTCCTCCACTTGTCTGGTGACGTCAGCGTCATCATTGTTTTTCCTACCCACGTCTTTTCAGCCCACAACAAAATCTTTTTCACTCATCACGTTTCCTAGCTTCTAGGAAATCATGGGCTATATCATTAATTGCCATTTTTACTACACTGCCCAAGGGATACACGTGTCCCATTAACTTGTCCACCATTAATGTTGATTTGAAACGTCTTCCTATAGTCCTATAAAACCCAGTTACTTACCCATTTCAAAACTTTCTCACATTCTCTGAATCTTCAAACATTCAAACCTTCCTTTCTCCCAATCCCTTCTAACTGAAACCCAGATTTCGTTTTTCAAACCTTAACGATGGACGCTTCAAACAAAGCTCTCAAGGGAACAAGAGTCTCTTTCAAAAATACCGCCAACAGGTCCAAAGCCCCGAAGAAAATCTCTGAACTTCCGCCATTTGCTACGCTATCTGCCCCACTTGCAATTGGTAATCGTCAGTACCTATCAGAACCTCAGACATAGGAACATCACCGGATTTACGCTTCTCAGGTACTCATTCCCGTTTCTGTCTCTAATAAAACTCATGCCTTGTCTGGACCTTTAGCAGATTTATACGCTGATACCAACACGCTTAGAGAGTTTTTCCATTTGACCATAAATGCAAACCCATAGGAAAGGCTAGAAACCCTAGGACTTCCTCTTCTGAAAATACCCAGGCTGAAGACACTATAGATTTGAGGTTTATGAACAATGGTTTTAAAGCCTTCTGTGCCACCCCAACTTTCAAAGATCCCACTGATTACTCCAATTGGTTAAACAAAATAGAGAAACAAAAAGCTCAGGCTTGGAAAGATATAGGGATATATGACCTTATTATGCTGTCGAAATTGGATTTGGATTATAGTAACCCTATGTTAATTTCTTCGCTGTAGTTTTGGGACAACACACACTATACCTTCCATCTTCCTTGTGGAATGGTCACACCCACTCTTTTCGACATGGCCACTATCACAGGGCTGAAACCCATTTGCCATACCTACGATCTTGATATTGATTCCATGGATACTATTGCCTTTTCGACTACAAGAGCGACGTATTCAACACACATAGCCCACTACCATGATAAAGACACTGAGATTGTCTCCAACGTGGAGCATATATCTTTTCTGGCCTTGTGGATGTCACACTTCGTATTTTGCTCGAAATCATTACAAGTTGCCAAGAAATATCTCACCCTGGCTAACTAACTGCATGCGGGGCATGATGTCTGCTTAAGTGAGATGATTCTGGAATGTATGTACGAATCATTTAGTGACGGAGTGGCTCAACTAAAAAATCTGGGGGATAAAGGGAATCTTTTGTTGTCTGGTCCCTTTTGGTTATTACAACTTTGGCTCAACGTCACTTTCGAGGCCAATCTGCCAAACAAGGGCCTCGTCGACGAGGATGCTGAAGGAATCAGGCATAGGAGGGTCAAAGGACCAAGGCTAGCTCAACTAACCCCTAAGGACGAAGGACAAGCTCTCCAACCAACTTTTATGAGTTATATCATGATGTTTGCTAAACGTCATACTTTTACTTCGAGTATGGCTCCCTTCGCTCTCAGGAAAGTTGACCCTAAGTGGTTTACCAGGACTTTCCCTTCTTCATCTAAAAAGCAAGAGATAGAATCCTTGCTAATTTGGGAGGCCTTCTTGACGCCTCGGATCCTTACCCTTCGATTTAACCCTTTGAAGGTCCAAGTCACGCTGATAACTTACCAGCCCAACCTCGTTGCTCGACAACTTGGGTTGGTTCAGGTCCTCCCAAAGTGCTTGTACGACAAGAAGAGTAGCCTCCTCCTTCATAATGCCTTTCATATTGAAACCACAACTTACAGACAAATAACCAAGTACACTGGTAGGACCTAGTTGACTCCATTTCACTTTGAGTCTAACTTCCTTTGTAGTCGAGAACTTAGGAAGTGGTGGGCTAAGTATTACATCGAGGAATTATGCGATGTTACTTCCTTTATTCAACTATTTGACAAAGCTTTTCTTCTTGTACAGAAAAAGACCAAGAAAGGTACTTATATGCTTATAAAAGAAATTCAAGCTTTTCAAAAATACTTTGAAACTGCCTATCGACCTGATGATCTTAGCTGAACCATCCGCGAAGCAGTTGTTACGCTCAAAGAGACATTTCAAAGAAAATGGAAACTTTAAAGATTCCCTCATACGTTCCTCGCGAGAAACGCTATGAAATGGCTCTTGAACTATTTCCCCCAAAGTTTCCTCCACTACCAAATGCTGACTTCGGAGTGGCTCTTGCACGCCCATTTCCAGATTGGTTCATTTATGGAGACTCTATTAAAATCCTTCGACAACAATCTTAGAAAAAGGCTCAGCGGGTGGTTGAGACTAAGCACACTTTATTCAGTTTCAAAGGGCACCTTCATATAGGAATCGAAGATGTCCAAATCGAATATGACATATATGGAGGTGTGATACAGGGGGCTTCCCTCGAAGTAGATTCCCTTTGACTTGCTTTTAGCTAACGCTGACCATTTCTTCTTATTTTTGTCTAGCTATCAAGATCCCCCCCAAAAAACACACCAATAAAAGACCCATCGACTCGAAGGTTGAAGGAAGTAGCAAACCTGCAAAGGTACCTCTCTTTCCTTGCTTCTTTATCCTTGTTATACATTGATGATATAACATTTAATTCTTGGCTCATGTTGCTTGAAAACCTCCGGTGAGTCCCCTAAAAATACAAAAACCTGTTGTTGTCCCCATCGTCGTAGATTCTGACGAAGATGACATGTCACCTGTTCTGGACCTCACTTCTAGGAAAAGGAAGTTACAGTCGAAACCCATCGATCCTCCGAATCAACCGAACATAAAACTTCCAAGAAAAAGGCCCGCTGCGCTTGTTATCCAAGAACCTACTCCTGAGGAAATGGCAAGAGTAGCAGCGACTCAAAGTGAGAGCGACAATTCTAGCCCCGGGGTCGAAGGTTGTAAGGTACCACACACTTCTCTTCACTTTATTTCACTTGTTTGCCTCTTTTAGTCATTTACACCTTCTGATTGTATTGATTTTAGGGTGACGCGAACATTGTTATTCTTCCCAAGAATGCTGCTTCCTCCAAGCCTACCTCTGTACCTGATGTTTTGAACAGCGCCGACGAATCTACTTATCGACCGTCCTCTAAAAAGGGGTCCATAAGCGAGATCAATCAGCCTCCAACCGGTAATCTCAACGCTTCGCCACCAAAAATCACTAGTCAACATTCTCATACCAGTGACTCTGGTCATGAAACTGACTCGAGCGAAGAAAATGAGGCCCAATGTGATCCCGTCCCTATGGTTGAGGATGAACTAGCCGAGGATGAGGAAACCCCTGAGGCTGGTCTACATACAGCGGAAGAAATGAATGAGCCTCAAGGCGAAGGATGGGGCGTCAAAGACATGGTTGTAGAGGAATCCACTGAAGGAAATCTGGCGACTAACCCTGATAACACCGAGGGCCAAACAGAAGGAAGAGCCAATGCAAGTGAAGAACATGCTCGAACTTAAACTCCTGCAATGGCTGATAATCCGACGGTTGGCGTTTCGTCAAGTAGCACTGGTGTCCTTTCTGCAGAAAAGTTGGCTATCTTGAAGCGAAGTCAGCCACTGGAGTATTTAAAGGCGATGCTAAATTGTAGGGAGAGTTCTTCTAATCAAAGTCATAACACTTAAGTGTCAGAAGATCAGCCTTCGAGCACCCCTGCGGGCGAAATCCTTTCGAAAATCAAGGACAAAGTCTTTAAGGGTGACTTCTTTTTGTTGCTGCTGGTTGATCCTTCTTCCCCTTTAACTCTGAAAGCTCTTCTTAGCCAGGTTGACTTGTTAGAGGCTTCCCCTGAAGTAGCGAACATTATTCTAGAGATAGGGACTATGATCGACCAAGTTGTTGTAGATCACAAGTTGCTACCCCACCTTACAGGGGAAATAGAGAAAAAATATGGTTCTGAGGCTGCAACTTGGGATGTTGCTACCGAATATACCAATAACGCAATGGAGTCGGAACATACCAAGCAAAAGAATAAAGAGAAGGTCGATGCTCATGATCACAACATCGCTTCCTGGTGTAAGACCCTAATTTTTACCCTAAGATCCCTCATGGCATCATGTTATTGCACAAGTGCATTGTCTCAAGGATCATAGCATGTTTGACTCCTTAACCCTAGGGTTGGGACTTGTTTGAGTGCGTTGAGACCACCAAGCATGCTTATATTGTATATTATTGCTTTTCTTATTTGATTACTAACCAAAAGCACAAAAATATGTCACTAACTCTTTTTGTTTTAAAGCTCAAGTGATCATGTGTTCCAATGCTCCTAGGAGGCTCCTAAGCTTAATGCAGTGGCTAGATGAAGATGATAAAAGGCATGACAATGGTCCATAAAGTTCCTAATCATCATATATGTCTCCCAAGCATCTCAATTTTCCAATTTGATCAAGGTAACCCAAAGGGCTTGAAGATTGTTTCCCAAGGAAACCCTAATTCAATTGTGCCTCAACTGTGCCTTGCTCATGAAGCAACCTCAACCTATGATCAAGTTTAATCAAGGAAAGTTCTTTCATTCATTATTTTATGCATATATGAGCCTATTTAAGGCCCCTCAATCATTCATTCATCAAGATTGGAAGTTTGGCCTTGAAAAGTTGACCAGTCAAGTCCTCTGACTAAGCTGAGGGTCAATGAGATACAACTTTTGATGTGTTTGTCAAATGAAGATGACCCCAAGGTAAAACATGTTCTTAAGAACCATATGAACAACTTTCATGTTCATCAAAAATCTATTTGAAACTTGGAAGGTCATCATTCATTTCAAAACATTATAGGTCATTTTGACTGAAACCCTAATTTTGGGTCAACTTCCCAAGGACCTAACTTCATTAATTTTTATGATTTTGAGGTGATACAAAATTAATTGGAAATATTAAGATGTCTACTTCAAATGTTATGTTGGACAAAGTTTCATAATCCTAAAATAAATACATGTAATAATACAAAACATTATAGGTCACCTTGGACCTAAGTCATTGAATTTGAAAATGTGCCCAACTTCAAATGCCCATAACTTCTTCATGAAAAATCCAAATGATGCAAAATTTGAGTCTAAATTGATCATATTGAAAAGATATAGAACTTTTATGTTTGTGTTGTTTTCATTTGAAGCTTTCATTATGCAAACAGAAGGGCTTGAAGAGGTTTGCTTTTGGTGAAAATTTTCAAAGAGTGACTTAAACATGTTTTGTGCCCCAACTTTCACAGCCAGTTTTCATTAATTTTCAAATTCCAAATGAAATTTTTCCCAACATGACTTTTGTTCCTTATTTCAAGGGCTTTCCAACCATTACCCACATTACTTTTTTTGGGCTTTCCATGTGTGAGTTTCGAAGAGTTCATTCTTTATGTCCATTTTGGCATTTCATGTTATAACTTGATGTGCAAGCTTGTTCAGTTCATTGTGCACGTCCAAATCCATTTCATGAGGTATTAGCAAGGAGTTTCACTCATTTTTGGGCCTGCTACACGCTTGCACAGGCCCATGCAAGCAAAGTTCAAATTTCAATGCACACGAGGGAACCATGCTTTACAACCCTCTTCAGCTATAAATAAGAGCTCAATCTCATTCATTTCTCAACCTAGTGGAGACGTGAAGTGCTGCAGAATTGAAATCCCAACCATCACTAAAGGAATTTTCAGATTTTTCTCTCTTTTTCAAGCTTGAAATTCAAAATCATTAGTTGATTTTCAAAGCTCAATTCCTCAACCTATCATCTCCATCACATTACCAGAGCAAAAGTAGATCAAGATCTTGAAGAATTCGTGGCCTTAGAAGCTCCATTTCAGAGGTAGAACCTCAAACTTTTTGGATCTAGATCTTACAATTCGATGTGATTTCCTTTGGTTTGTGTGGTTTTCTGAAGTCCTCATACTTGAGGCAGGCCAGTGGTGGTCTCAATTGTTCATTTCGTGCATTTCTAGTTGACATACCATGATCTTCCATCTCACATTTCTCTCTAAATAGGAAGAGTGAGGATGATCCATGGATACAGTGGTGATGTACATCACATGAGCTTCATTTTGATGTCCTTACTTTTTATTTTTGTTACAAATCTTCTCCCTGCGTGTGGCGGCCGGAATCTGGTATCTCACCGGAGAATATGGTGGTTTCCACCACCATTCTCACGTGTATGATTCCCATCCCTTGGATCGTGTCTCAATGTTATAATCCTGAGCATCCATTGTGATTACTTGATTTAATGCATTATGTCACGCGTTTGACTCCAGCGTACCATGCGTCCTCGCCTTTGAACCTTTGATCTATGCCACGTCAATTAATGAGTTTGATCTGGTGGCTGCGCTTTTTTCTATTATTTCTATTTTCTTTTAATTTCAGTTAATTCCATTTATTTTAAAAAATTAATAGAAAATTTATTTGAAGTCACAAAAGTATGAGATCAATTCCAAAAAAATTCTTGAAAAATCTAGTTTCATATTTTGATTTTTAGCTATTTTTGCGACTTCATTTATTATTTTTTGTGAATTATTTGATTTTTAATAGTTTTAATTTATTTTTAATTACTTTCTGATATTTGAAAAATACAAAAATATTTTCCTAACACCCATGGATCATGATAAGTCAATAAAAAAATGGTCTCATCAATTTCTTATTTGATTTGAGATTTTAATTCATATTGTGTTATTTTCCCTTCTTTTTAATTGTTTTTTAATAGTTTCCGATTTCCAAAATTGTTGAAAAAATTAGTCAAAGTTTATTTGACCATGTTAGACCTATGAGAATTTAATTGGACTTGTTGAAGTTGATTTGAATTAAATTTGAGGTTTAACCATATTTTGTCTATTTTATTTTGCGTTCATTTTTAATTCAAAAAATACCAAAAAATTATGATTGACTTGTTGGCTTGTAATCTCCATTTCTTTTCTGTTTAGCATTGATTAATGATGACTTGGTTCACATTTGATCAATTGAGTTTGATGCTTGAATTCTCTTTCCCTCAATTTCATCTTCATCCCATTCTTTTCATCATTTGGCCAATGAGTTAATGTCTTATGGTTGGTCTTGACAAATGAGAGGTTTAACCTTCTTTGATCCAAACCAAACTCAACTTGATCCAAGATCAAGTGAGTTGTTTTGTGTCCAAGATAGGTTGCTTCTTGGTCAAGCAAAAAACCTAAAGTCCATACAAGGCCCTTCCCCTTTTGTTTTGGCATGGCAAGTTTGTGGAGCTTGACTTACTAGTCATGATCTCTAACTTGTGTTTATTTGCCTATAGTTTTATTGACCGACCTCAGATAGGTGTGACTACTACATTAGTCCACTTACGATTGCTTAATATAGCGCTACATTGTCTTATGACAAACTCTTTAATTTGAGCATTTAATTTCTTGCCCTTTACTTTTAATGCCATTTATTTCTTGCTCATTTATTCATATTGCTTTTTCATTTTTCTCACTTGAGCACATATTTTATGTTTATGTCATTTTTCTTTTGCTCATTTGAGCTCATTATTGTATATAAATATCTATTGTTGTCTTGTGGTTGTTTTGTCTTTGTTTTGTGTGAACCCAATGCAAAAAAAGGAGAAAGGACTTAGAATTAGGACATACCCATGCTTAAAGGAGTTCAAGAGCAACTAGGCCTCATGCCTTTAGAATGCTAAACTTGTTGAAGAGCAACTAGGCCTCATGCCTTTAGAATACTAAATTTAAAAGTTGACTTTAAAGGACTTCTTATCTAAACTTATTCTTTGTCCATTCCCCTTATTGTGTTGTGAACTTTTTGATGTTTGCTCTTGTGTGATAGGGATTCCATCTTGAGATAGTAAAGAGGACCATTGTCATGAGTAGCCAAGTTAAGAGAGACAAGCCAAATGGAGATTCTAGGAGCTTGAATCCAAATTGTTTGATTGCTTTTGTGTTTGTTAAGTCCAAAAGAAAGGAGCATCTTGAATCATCTATATCATTTCAAGAAAAGGAACTCCAAGGGTTTATCTTTTCTCTCTCATCTCTGTATGCTTTAGGACTAGCCCTTCTATTCTTCTCCTCACTCTAACCAAGCCAAAATCTTTTCTTGCAAACTTTGACTTTGTTTCAAACTAGAAACCTAGGCCTTATGCCTCTGACCTTTCAAAATCATTTTCATCAATACTCATTGTGAATAAATCTTAATCCAACTTTGACTTTATCTTGTGAATACATCTAACTTGTAAATACAACTCACTTCAAGTTGTTTTTGTGGTTCCAATGGCCACCTTTGTTAAAACTTTTCATAAACATTAGTCATAGGTTTGAGTTATCATAGTGGTTGATGTGAATCTCAACTCATCCTTAGTGATTGGATTATAAGTCTTCCATACTTATTATAGGGTTAACCCCTCACTAGTATGTTGAAGCCTTCCTCACATGGTGGATTGTTGGTTTAGGTTGAGTTTTATACCTTTGATAACAAAAGACCTTAAGGCTTTTGATCAAATCAATTCACCAATCTTTATGATTTTTACCCCGAACTACGAGGTTTTGATTCTCCTTTGTGATGGTACGTAGGCAATGGATTCATCCATTCAAACAACAAATTTGTAAAATATAATCTATTCTCTTCTCATCCCCTCAATATTTTTGCACAAATCTTTTCACAAATACCAACCTATAACACACGTTTGCAAAAAGGGTTCCCTTAGAGTACTAAGGATGTTTTGGGTGCGTAAAACCTTCCCATTTCATAACCAACCCCCTTACCCAGATCTCTGACATTTTTATTAGTTTTTGATTTGAAAAACTTCTTACCTTGGCTTTTGTTTGCTTTTTAGCCTTTCCTTTGGACAAATAAAAGTGCGGTGGCGACTCGAATTGTATGTTGACTTTTGGTTTAGTCAATAAACCTAAAGGTAACGAAAACCCCGCTACAGAAAAATGGCGACTCTGCTGGGGATTATTCTCCTTTCTAGTGGGTTTAGCCTAATTTTTGATTATGTGTGTTTATATTTATTGGTGACATATTTTTTGTGCAAATTTGGGATGACTATATTGTTTGTAATGTATGAATTGCTTGATATTAATTGCATGTATGCTTGGTGGTTTCTTGTGAGATGAGTTCTATACCCGAACTCGAGTGCACTTATGATAGGAGAATGGCATAGTATTGTTGACTTGTGTGGAGTTATTCCTTAGCAAGTTGACTTGCAAGTTCATTCACTTGGTGGAGGTCTTATTGGGATCAATAATGTCACACGAGTAGTCGTGGTTAGGCATTACTCTTTCCAATATAAACCTTAGAAGCCAAGGACCTTAGATACCTAGCCCATCTTGTCCTATTTTAGGATGTAGTGTGAAGGTCGTTCAAGTGAAAAACTTGAGGCGATTGTTACGCGATACTACACTCATAAGAGTCCCTCTTGAGAATATTTTTGGAGAATGAGTAGTCGTTTTACCCGATAATATCCGAAAGATGAGATGATGACTACAGGGACCTTTTTAGAACATGATTGTCAGGTTTAACCATAGTACACTCTTGTTGGGTGGTTCTTAACTGAGACTCCATGCTCGTGACTCACAACAAACCCTTGATCCGCGGTTGATCTGTTCTCGTATATCCTCAATATCAATGGAACTTAGGTGTTGATAAGGTGTAAACCATAATCCACGAAAATGGATGGTTGATATTGATGATGACTTGAGCCATCCCGTGACCTTTGTGTGGTGTGACTTGCTTGATACTTGAGTGTGATTGTTGCATCCATGCATTCATGCATTCATATTGCATCCATATCATCAACAATAAAAATTCTCAAGGAACTTAAGAGGTCTATTTGCAAATTTTCATACATGGATAAGCAAAGAAGGAATACGAAGAAGTACAGTTTCCGACAACCCGACCTGAAAGAGTTAAGGAGTTTGACATTTTAAGTATTAGAGCCCTTGGAATTCAAAGCTCGCCATGGGAAGCTTCTGTCCATTCTTTCTACCAAAGTGGATGAAGGTCTGATGAGGGTGTTGGTGCAGTTCTACGATCCCCTGTATCGGTGCTTCACTTTTCCAGACTTCCAGCTTTTGCCTACACTTGAGGAGTATGCCTATCATGTAGGTATACCTATTCTGGACCAGTTGCCATTCAGTGGCTTAGAGAAGATTCCGTCTTCTCAAGAGATTGCTGACATGCTTCATATGGATGTATCTGACATTGTTGCTAATATGACTACCAAAGGTGGAATTCAAGGTCTCCCATATGATTTTCTGATTGCCAAAGCTACTTTGTTTGGGAAGGCCATGAGTAAGGAAGCTTTTGAAGCCATATTTGTACTCCTCATTTATGGGCTAGTGTTATTTCCCAACATCCACAATTTCATGGATGTGAATGCTATTAGGATTTCTCTTCTCTTAATCCCGTTCCTACTCAGTTGGGTGACACTTATTTCTATTTGCATATGAGAAACGTAAAGGGTGGTGGTTCCATTGTATGCTGTCTGCCTCTGTTGTACAAGTGGTTTATTTCGCACTTGCCTCAGACGCTTGCCTTCAAGGAGAACAAGGGATGTCTACGGTGGTCTGTGAGACTTATGTCCCTCACTAATGATGATATCTCTTGGTATAATCGTGTTTATGATGGCGTTCAGATTATTGACTCTTGTGGTGAGTTCTCCAATGTACCTCTTCTTGGTACATGTGGTGGAATTAACTACAATCCTACTTTGGCTCGCCGTCAGCTTGGGTTCCCCTTAAAGGATAAACCTAACAACATTTTGTTGGAAGGCTTATTCTTTCAAGAGGGTAAAGATCCCCAGAACTTGAAGGATAGGATGGTCCACGCCTGGCGCAAAGTTCATAGGAAAGGGAGGAATGAGCTTGGTCCGAAGAATTGCATTGCTTTGGAACCTTACACCTCTTGGGTAAGGAAGAGAGATATTGAGTACCGCATGCCGTACGAATACCCGAGACCTACCCCTATGGTTATGGTTGGGCCTTCAACCCTCCCTAACCAAGGAGTAGAGGAGTTGAGAGATGAAGACTGGTCGTGTGCATGGGTTCATGAGGGTGAGGAACTTCTTCAGCAACTCAAAGATAAGGATGCAGTGATAGAGTTTCTAGAGCATCAAGTTATTGATGAGCCCGATGATGTAGTTACTTCTCTTCTTTCTCATTCATCTAGGTTTTGGAAGAGGAAGTATGATCAGCTTGCCAAGGAGAAGGCCGACATGGAAGCAGCTTATGAGAGAGAGGTGAAGAGGCTCCGTGATACTTACCTTCCGATATCGAAAGCTTTGGACGATTGTTTCTAGGGCTCCATAAGATGTTTATTCATCTTTTCTCTTGTATTGTATTTGGTTACCAAAACTGTATTACTTCCTTGGTGTAAAAAGTTTCCAAATATTATTACTATGAGTATTCCATATATGTCTGAAAAGTTAAATACTGTCGAATATTTGCAAATAGATCTCTATAAAGTTCCGCTAATAAAAAATAAACCATATATACAAACATTGCATGCATCATATGCATAAGCAGGTTTTGTTCCAAGCTCTTGATCAGTGGTCTAACTCTTTGCTCTTCATTTATTTTGAAGACAAGATGACGCACCGGTATAATACCAGAGCCAATCATCCGAAGATAATGGAACATCTCGAGCAAGAGAACAGGGACCTGAAGGAAGAGATTTCTAGGCTGACTGCCATGATGGAGTCAGTTCTGGCCGCACAAAGCCAAGCTTCGCCAACTCCTGCAACTCCTCCCGTGAGGATGGTCATCTCTGAGGTAGCCACTTCAACTGTGCCTGCCGCAATAACCCACTTCGCTCCGACTATGTCAGCCGGGTTCCATTGGGGAATGCCTTCTAATTTCATGCCAGAGGGTTTCGCTCCTACTCTCGCTTCTAAGTCGGCATCTAGCCTGGTCCTGTCTGTGCCACCTTCTGTTGTGCACACCCTTCCCCGTGTTGAAGACACCATTTATCATTCCGAGCCATCTGAGGGCCCAGACGTATATGAGAAAATGGATGAAATGAAAGATCAATTCCTTGAGCTGCGCAAGGAACTGAAGACTTTGAGGGGTAAGGACCTCTTTGGGAAAAGTGTTGTTGAGTTGTGCCTAGTGCCCAACGTGAAAGTCCATGTTAAATTCAAAGTGCCTGACTTTGAGAAGTATAAGGGAATTACATGCCCGCTCAGCCATCTTGTGATGTATGCTCGCAAGATGTCAACACAGACTAATAACGACCAACTGCTGATTCACTACTCTCAAACATACTTTCAAGGTGAAGAGGCTCCGAGCTTCATTGTGTGTGTCATTCCGGGGCTCCCAGACATTATGTGGAGAATTGTTATCCATTAAAGACCAAGGTGCAAGACCTTGTGAGAAGTGGGATATTGTTTTTTGAGGACGTAGGTCCAAATGTAAAGAAGAACCCATTGCCCAAGCATGGGAAGGCAGCTGTTAATATGGTCCAGGGGTGCCCTGGCAAATACAAAGTCCTTTATGTGAATGCCATAAGGCAGTCCTTGGTTGAGATGAATAGTTGTTGTGTGAACACAGCCACTACGAGCATAACCATGATAGGTGCCAGGTGTGCACTATCAATGAGAGAGGATACCGTCAGGTAAAAAGGGACATTCAAGAGATGATAGATCAAGGGATGATTGAGATACTTCAGAATCATAATGAGGACGAAGTTGATGTTATCACCCCCGTGTTTAAAATTCCCGAGCCTGTCGTTATCAAGTATGATGGCAGCAAGAAGAAGGTATCGCCATCTCTTGTGATAAAGCCAGCGGGCCCTATCCCATATGTATCAGACAAAGCTGTTCCCTACCGATATAATACATTCATGCTGGAGGATGGAAAGGAGGTGACGTTGCCCTTAACTTCTGTGGTGAGCATTTCAGATGTCAGTGGTGTAACCCGTAGTGGTCGTGTTTTCTCGGCTCAACCGAAATCCCTTGAAGATGTCATGAAGAGAACTGTTGTTAATCATGCCGGTCTCGTGGGGACTTCTTCTCCAAATAATTTTGTTCCTGCTGTTAAGGATGTTGACCCTGTTGTTGTTAAGAATAATAATACTCCTATCTTGGTTGGCCAGTCTGACATTTTGAAAGAAGATGGTGATGAGATGCTGAGGCTCATCAAAAGGAGTGAATATAATGTTGTTGATCAACTGCTTTAAACTCCATCAAAGATATCTGTCTTATCTTTGTTGATGAATTCCGAGCCACACCGCGAAGCTTTGCAGAGGGTGTTGGACGTGGCATACGTGGATCACGATGTCACAATCGAGCAGTTTGATAGCATTGTTGCAAATATAACCGCCTGTAACAATTTGATCTTCTGTGATGCTGATCTTCCCAAGGAGGGAAAAGACCATAATTTGGCCTTACATATATCTATAAACTATAAGGATGAAGCCTTGTCCAATGTGTTGGTGGACACAGGGTCATCACCAAATGTATTGCCAAAATCCACTCTTGCCAAACTTTCGTATCAGGGGCCTCCCATGAGGCAGAGTGGAATGGTTGTGAAGGCGTTTGATGGATCACATAAAACCGTGATCGGTGAATTAGAACTCCCAATCAAGATTGGACCTAGTGACTTCCAGATCACTTTCCAGGTCATGGATATTCATCCGTCTTATAGTTGTTTACTTGGAAGACCATGGATTCACGAGGCAGGCGCCGTGACATCCACCCTACACCAAAAGTTGAAGTTCGTGAAGAACAAGAAGTTGGTGGTGATAGGGGGAGAGAAGGCTCTCTTGGTCAGTCATTTATCTTCCTTCTCCTATATTGATGATGAGGATGAGGTTGGGATTCCGTTCCAAGCCTTATCTATTGCTGAGCCTTCAAGAAAAGGAATTTCTTCATTTGTCTCCTATAATGATGCAAAGTTGGCCATTGAGCATGGTGCAACTACTGGTTTGGGGAAAATGATCAAGTTGGAAGATAACAAGTCCCGAGTTGGCATATGGTATTCTTCTGGTGTTTCCAATGATCGTGGGTTGTTCCAGAGTGGAGGTTTCATCCACACTGTTGAAGATCAGGAAGCCGCTGCCATTGTTGAAGATGATGAAAAGGAAGACCTTGGCAACTTTGTCGTACCCGGAGGAATCTGCAATAATTGGGTTGCAGTTGATGTTCCAACAGTTATCCATAAGTCAACGTAATGTGTTCATTTTGTTCAAAACCCCTTCTCCCATGCCAAAGGAGAAGTGAAGACATTGTTGGCATAATTTGAGTAATACAATGATATTCATTCAATAATCACATGTTAAATGTTTGTTTTTCCAAAATTATTTTTCCTTTTTGCTTTTTGCATGAAATTGGTGATCACTATAAAACCATAAAAAGAGAATAAAATCAATCTTTTCATCTGCATAATGATTTTCTTTGTTTGAATTCTGAAATCTCTTTTATACTCGAAATCATTATGCAGGTTAATCAAACCCATTAAACATAATGATCCAGCACCATCTCCCAACTTTGAGTTCCCTGTATTCGAGGCAGAAGAAGATGATGTTGAAGAGATTCCTGATGAGATTACTCGTCTGCTTGAGCACGAAGAGAAGATCATTCAGCCACATCTTGAGAATCTGGAAACAGTCAACTTGGGGTCTGAAGATTGCATTCGCGAAGTAAAGAATAGGGCACTCCTTGAAGAGTCTGTTAAGAAGGGGTTGATTGAGTTGCTACGAGAATATGTCGACGTCTTTGCCTGGTCATATGAAGACATGCCTGGTCTGGATACTGATATCGTGCAACATTTCTTGCCATTGAAACCTGAGTGTGTACCTGTGAAGCAGAAGCTCAGAAGAACTCATCCTGATATGACAATGAAGATTAAAGAAGAAGTTTAAAAGCAAATTGATGCGGGGTTTCTGGTGACTTCTACATATCCTCAATGGGTGGCCAATATTGTGCCTATACCTAAGAAAGATGGAAAAGTTTGAATGTGTGTGGATTACCGTGACTTGAATAAAGCTAGTCCAAAAGATGATTTTCCGCTACCACACATTGATATGTTGGTAGAAAATACGACTAAATTCAATGTCTTTTCGTTTATGGACGGATTTTCCGGTTATAATCAGATTAAAATGGCACCCGAGGATATGGAGAAGACAACATTCATCACACCTTGGGGAACATTATATTATCGAGTGATGCATTTCGGTTTGAAGAACGCCAGAGCCACGTATCAACGTGCTATGACTACCTTGTTTCATGATATGATGCGCAAAGAGATCGAGGTGTATGTTGATGATATGATTGCGAAGTCAAAAACAGAAGTTGAGCATGTAGAACACTTGTTAAAGCTTTTCTAGCGTTTGAGGAAGTACAAACTCCGCCTGAATCCGAACAAGTGTACATTTGGAGTCCGTTCCGGCAAGTTATTGGGCTTTATTGTCAAGAGGTATTGAAGTTGATCCTGCCAAGGTCAAAGCAATACAAGAGATGCCTGCGCCCAAAACTGAGAAGCAAGTCCGAGGTTTTCTTGGCTGCTTGAATTACATTTCGAGATTTATATCCCACATGATTGCCACATGTGCGCCTATATTCAAGCTCCTTCGGAAAGATCAGCGTCATGATTGGACCGAGGATTTCCAAAAGGCCTTTGATAGTATCAAAGAATATTTGTCCGAGCCTCCGATTCTGTCTTCGCCTGTTGAAGGGAGACCATTGATTATTTATTTGACTGTGCTTGATGATTCCATGGGATGTGTATTGGGTCAGCAAGATGAATCAGGGAAGAAAGAGTATGTGATATACTACTTGAGTAAGAAGTTTACCGATTGTGAGTCTCGGTACTCAATGCTCGAGAAGACGTGTTGTGCTTTGGCTTGGGTTGCTAAGCGTTTTCGCCAATATATGTTGAATCATATGACTTGGTTGATATCCAAAATGGATCCCATCAAGTATATCTTTGAGAAGCTTGCCTTAACTGGGAAAATTGCCCGCTGGCAGATGTTGTTATCTGAGTATGATATTGAGTATCGAGCTCAAAAGGCTATTAAAGGTAGTATCTTGGCTGACCATCTGGCACATCAACCAATTGAAGATTATCAGTCAGTGCAATACGACTTCCCTGACGAGGAGATTCTGTATTTGAAGATGAAAGATTGTGATGAGCCTATGCTCCACGAAGGGCCAGAGCCTGGTTTCCGATGGAGTATGGTGTTTGATGGCGCTGTCAATCAATATGGAAATGGTATTGGGGCAGTGATTATTACTCCTCAATGCACACATTTTCCTTTTACAGCAAGGCTAACTTTCAAATGCACGAATAATATGGCGGAGTATGAAGCTTGTATTATGGGTTTGGAAGAATGTATTGATCTTAGGATCAAACATCTTGATGTTTATGGATATTCGGCCCTTGTTGTTAATCAGATTAAAGATGAATGGGAAACGAATCAGCCTGGCCTCATCCCATACAGAGATTATGCGAGGAGGATTTCAACTTTCTTTACTAAGGTTGACTTCCATCATATTCCTCGAGATCAAAATCGGATGGCGGATGCTCTTGCTACGCTTGCTTCAATGATTGTGGTGAAGTATTGGAATGAAGTCCCCAATATTACTGTGATGCGCTTGGATAGAACAACTCATGTGTTTGCAGTTGAAGAAGTGAAAGATGATAAGCCATGGTATTATGATATCAAGTGTTTTACCCAAAGTCAGACTTATCCGCCTGGGGCATCTGTCAAAGATAAGAAGACCTTGAGGAGATTATCTGGTAGTTTCTACCTTAATGGTGATGTGCTTTACAAGAGGAATTTTGACATGGTTCTGATCAGATGTGTGGAGAGACACGAAGTAGACCTGTTAATGACTTAAGTCCATGAAGGTTCATTTGGTACTCATTCCAATGGACATGCTATGGCTAAGAAGATATTGAGGGTAGGCTACTATTGGCTGACAATGGAGTCTGACTGCTGCAAATAAGTGAAGAAATGCCACAAGTGTCAGATTTATCCGGATAAGATTCATGTTCCCCCGACACTTCTGAATGTTATTTCCTAACCATGGCCTTTCTCCATGTGGGGAATCGACATGATTGGCATGATTGAACCTAAGGCGTCGAACAGTCATCGTTTTATTCTCGTAGCCATTGATTACTTCACCAAGTGGGTTGAAGTGACATTGTATGCAAATGTGACCAGGCAGGTGGTTGTGAGGTTTATCAAGAACCAACTCATATGCCGATATGGTGTGCCAGATAAGATCATTACTGATAATGGATCTAACTTGAACAGTAAGATGATGAAAGAGCTGTGTAGCGAGTTCAAGATTGCACATCATAATTCTTCTCCGTATAGACCCAAGATGAATGGGGCTGTTGAAGCTACTAACAAGAACATTAAGAAGATTATTCAGAAGATGGTTGTTACGTACAAAGATTGGCATGAGATGCTGCCATTTGCTTTGCATGGATATCGTACATCCATCTGCACTTCAACAGGGGCAACCCTTTTCTCGCTTGTATATGGCATGGAGGTTGTGCTCCCCGTAGAGGTCGAGATCCCATCAATGAGAGTCTTGATGGAAGCCAAGTTGATTGAAGCTGAATGGATTCAGAGTCATTATGACCAACTGAATTTGATAGAAGAGAAGAGATTGACGGCCATGTGCCATGGTCAGTTATATCAGCAAAGGATGAAGGAAGCCTTTGATAAAAAGGTCAAACCTTGTGTGTTCCGAGAAGGTGACATCGTGCTCAAGAAAGTCTTGTCTTTCACGCCCGATTCCAGGGGCAAGTGGACTCCAAACTATGAAGGTCCATATGTTGTTAAGAGAGCCTTTTCAGGCGGTGCTTTGTTGCTTACAACTATGGATGAGGAGGATTTCACTCGTCCCGTGAATTCAGATGCAGTCAAGAAATACTTCGCCTAAAAATAAAAATAGAATAGCTCGCTAAGTTGAAAACCCGAAAGGGCGGCTTAGGAAAAAATGAGCGTCTTGGAGGATTGAAAACCCGAAAGGGCGGTCCAGGCAAAAGTTAGAGACATAAAAAGAAGTGAATATACATATCCCACTAGATTGAGTACCTCACCCTAGGGCAATCTAGGCAAAAATTAGGGATTTGGCAAGTAACTGCATCCTGACAAGACTTCGTTTTGCAGCTGTCATTTGTTAGGGATTCTCGCTCAACCATCGTCAACCGAAGCGTCAAATACAGTGAACTCAAAGTTGATGAAGAAACGATTATTATGTTCAATGTAGCTTTTTTTCTTCATGTATATCACCAATTTCAAATTTGTAAAGATCCATGGAGTCTCGCCATTTGCGGGCTACCATCCCATTAAATAAATTTGAGCCTTTATCCAATTATTAGCACTCTTACTTGTTTCTGTTTAACAGATGTTTGCATGTTTTAATTGATAAATATCATTGTTTTAAACAAATAAAATTTTATAAATTGTTTTAAACAAAATGAACATTCACAATGACTAAAAGGATAAATGGAATGTCCTCAGTGCTTTCCCAAGGATAGTACGATTTCCAAAAGGTAAGACATTTGTTCACATTCTGGCATGTTTATATCCTCTTCATCAGCTTTCATGTTGTCTCCTCAACAGGAAGTTGCCTAGAGCAGTTGAGGGAGGGTCTGTTTCTCTTTCCATCCCTAGCATGTCACGTGTTGACGAAGGATTCATTTCCGATTCCCTCAGCCTAGGCAATTTCCTTTGAGAATTGCCTACAGTTTATCCCCAACAGGATTGTCTGACCCGAGTTTGATAATTTGTATCCCCTCTATGTCTGAAGATTTCTTCTAAGTATTAAGAGATGACGAGGAAGATGTGTTGTTTCCTTCCCCAGCGGAGCAAATTGTTCTTTCTCCCCTTAGCAGAGATGTCTCTCCAGCAGTTGAAAAGGAGTGTTTTGATTGATGGGTATCTGTTTGGCGTTTGTTCCCCACGGAATTTCACATCATTCCTTGATAAGTTCCCCAGTAGAGTTTCTTCTGCGACGAATCTTATTGATATTCAACCACCTGCTCCCGAGAATCGATGAGAAGTCCCTGGCAGTTGGAAGTTGTGACTTTGCCTATCCCCGATAGTGATCGATGTCTTCCGGTATTTGATCATCCTCACCAAAACTGAATTCTCCTGTAGACCTTGCCCTTTTTTTTGAGATGTTGCGCCGGATGTTCGTGCGTGACTCTTGAACCTGTTTGTGTTAGATATGTCTTCCTGTCAGCATCAATCGTACACAAATCATGCATATACATGCATAATCATAGCATTCAAATATTCATGATTGCATTCTTTACCATATATTCTTGCTTGTTATCCCCTGCTATTGGTGAAATGTTCTTCCACAAGCAAATGTTTGTGTCTGATCTCTCCATATAGAGTCAGCCCCATAGGCAGAAAGTGTCTATCTTTCCTTTTATTCCCCACTGAGTTATGTCCTCGTGGATGATTATGGTTTCAGTTTCCTCCCCCAAGTGTGTATCGGGATGGAATTACTCCTCTGAGTTATATCCTCATTGGTTTGAGTTTTGTTCAATTGTGTCTTTCTAGTTTGTTCCTGGATTGAATTTTTCCTTTCTTGTTATTCCCCAGCGAATCTTGTGGCCTTCGGCCCAATAACCGGTAGTTGTAAGTCCTATTGTTGTGGTTTTCTACCCAATAACCGGTAGATGTAATCCCCTATTTGGTTGTTATATTTGCCCAGTATCCGGTATTGACATTCCTTCGTTGAGTATACCACCCAGTAACCGGTGATATATCTCTTGGATAATTGTTTTTTGTTAGGCAATTTAGCCCTTGCGAGTCATCTTTCATTTACCCTTGTTTGATAATGATTGTTTCTCATTATGATTGGTCATCATTTTATACCCAGTAACCGGTATCCCGATGTCCTTTCTTTTCGGTCGATTTATCCTTCATTAACCCAGTAACTGGTTGTGGATAATCTTCTATGCGAGTATGTTATCTATGTTATGAAGGTAATAGATAATATATCTCATGCGCTCTTCAGTCGAAGTCTTCTTCTTCCCTAGTTGAGTAAGATTCGTATTTCCTTGCGGAATCGAATGCCCATCCTGTAAGTGGAGATTGCTTTTTCAGCCCTTCTTTCGGGTGATGAGTGTATTAGATATGTTCCCAATTCACGCCTGGTTGGTCACCTATTATATGCCCAATAACCGGTATCACTAGTGTTCCTTCCTTCTGCTCCCTATTATGACTTTTGTCCCCTATGGAGTCGGATTTTCCTGAGTTGAGATGTGCCTTTTGGGTCCTCCTCAGAAGTTTCAGATGATTGATATCTTTCACCCTTATACCGGTCTTACATATTCTTTCTCCTCGAGCGTGTTGTTCTCTCATCCAGTAACCGATGTTTTGATAACATGTCTCTCTTTGAGTTTATTACCCAGTAACCGGTAATATCTTGTTGGTTCTTTCTCAGCTGGGTCCTTTGTGGAAATCCCCGCTTGAGTCCGGATTTTGATCTGATGTATCCTTTATGGATAGTTTTGCTATATTGGCATTTTCCCCAATACATGCACCTTTGCGTCAGCTTGAGTCTTTCCATCGATTTATTTTTGTGGAATCCCTTCGTGTCTCCTAGCAAGTTTTCAAGTCGTGACCTGCTCACGCATTTTTACCTTATTTTCTCCCCAGAGTCTCTGTCTCCCTAGTGAGTGTGTTACTCCTATAGATCTTCAGTTTCTTCCGATTTCTTTTTCTTTGTGGCAATTATTCACCATGAAGATTTTATTTTGCATGCATACATTTGCATCATGAGGTCTCTTAGGGACCAAAATTCGTCTCTTTGTTATTATTTAAGCTCATTCTATCTCGTCGAGATGAAGATTTTAACCTTCATATCTCCGGCTAGAATGAACTTAAATAGGGGCATCTGTAAGACCCTAATTTTGACCCTAAGATCCCTCATGGCATCATGTTATTGCACAAGTGCATTGTCTCAAGAATCATAGCATGTTTGGCTCCTTAACCCTAGGGTTGGGACTTTTTTGAGTGTGTTGAGACCACCAAGCATGCTTATATTGTATATTATTGCTTTTCTTATTTGATTACTAACCAAAAGAACAAAAATATGTCACTAACTCTTTTTGTTTTGAAGCTTAAGTGATCATGTGTTCCAATGCTTCTAGGAGGCTCCTAAGCTTAATGCAGTGGCTAGATGAAGATGAGAAAATGCATGAAAATGGTCCACAAAGTTCATAATCATCATATATGTCTCCCAATTATCTCAATTTGCCAATTAGATCAAGATAACCCAAAGGGCTTGAAGATTGTTTCCCAAGGAAACCCTAATTCAATTGTGCCTCAAATGTGCCTTGCTATTGAAGCAATCTCAACCTATGATCAAATTTAATAAAGGAACGTTATTTCATTCATTATTTTATGCATATATGAGCCTATTTAAGGCCCCTCAATCATTCATTCATCAAAATTGGAAGTTTGGCCTTGAAAAGTTGACCAGTCAAGTCCTCTGAATAAGCTGAGGGTCAATGAGATACAACTTTTTATGTGTTTGTCAAATGAAGATGACCCCAAGATAAAAACTGTTATTAAGAACCATATTAACAACTTTCATGTTCATCAAAAATCTATTTTAGACTTTTAAGGTCATCATTCATTTAAAAACATTATAGGTCATTTTGACTGAAACCCTAATTTTGGGTCAACTTCCCAAGGACCTAACTTCCTTAATTTTTATGATTTTGAGGTGAGACAAAATGCATTAGAAATATTAAGATGTCTAATTCAAATGTTATGTTGGACAAACTTTCATAAACATAAAATAAATACATGTGATAATACAAAACAGTATAGGTCACCTTGGACCTAAGTCATTGAATTTGAAAATGTGCCCAACTTCAAATGCCCATAACTTCTTCATGAAAAATCCAAATGATGCAAAATTTGAGTCTAAATTGATCATATTGAAAAGATATACAACTTTTATGTTGGAGCTGTTTTCATTTTAAGCTTGCATCATGCAAATAGAAGGACTTGAAGAGGTTTGCTTTTGGTGAAAATTTTCAAAGAGTGACTTAGACATGTTTTGTGCCCAAACTTTCACAGCCAGTTTTCATTAATTTCCAAATGCGAAATGAATTTTTTCCCAACATGACTTTTGTTCCTTATTTCAAGGGCTTTTCAACCATTACTTACATTACTTTTTTGGACTTTCCATGTGTGAGTTTCGAAGAGCTCATTCTTTATGTCCATTTTGGCATTTCATGTTATAACTTGATGTGTAAGCTTGTTCAGTTCATTGTGCACGTCCATATCCATTTCATTAGGTATTAGCAAGGAGATTCACTCATTTTTGGGTCTGCTACACGCTTGCACAGGCCCATACAAGCAAAGTTCAAGTTCCATGCACACGAGGGAACCATGCTTTACAACCCTCTTCAACTATAAATAAGAGCTCAATCTCATTCATTTCTCAACCTAGTGGAGACCTGAAGTGCTGCAGAATTGAAATCCAAACCATTACCAAAGGAATTTTCAGATTTTTCTCTCTTTTTCAAGCTTGAAATTCAACATCATTAGTTGATTTTTAAAGCTCAATTGCTTAACCTATCATCTCCATCACATTACCAGAGCAAAAGTAGATCAAGATCTTGAAGAATTCGTGGCCTTAGAAGCTCCATTTCAGAGGTAGAACCTCAAACTTTTTGGATCTAGATCTTACAACTCAATGTGATTTCTTTTGGTTTGTGTGGTTTTCTGAAGTCCTCATACTTGAGGCAGGCCAGTGGTGGTCTCAATTATTCATTTCGTGCATTTCTAGTTGATATACCATGATCTTCCATCTCACATTTCTCTCTAAATAGGAAGAGTGAGAATGATCCATGGATACAGTGGTGATGTACATCACATGAGCTTCATTTTGATGTCCTTCCTTTTTATTTATTTTTACAAATCTCCCTGCGCGTGGTGGCCGGAATCTGGTATCTCACCGGAGAATATGGTGGTTTCCACCACCATCCCCACGTGTATGATTCCCAGCCCTTGGATCGTGTCTCAATGTTATAATCCTAAGCATCCATTGTGATTACTTGATTTAATGCATTATGTCACGCGTTTGACTCCAGCTTACCATGCGTCCTCGCCTCTGAACCTTTGATCTATGCCACGTCAATTAATGAGTTTGATCTAGTGGTTGCGCTTTTTTCTATTATTTCTATTTTCTTTTAATTTCAGTTAATTCCATTTATTTTCAAAAATTAATAGAAAATTTATTTGAAGTCACAAAAATATGAGACCAATTCCAAAAAATTTCTTGAAAAATCTAGTTTCATATTTTGATTTTTAATTATTTTTGTGACTTCATTTAATATTTTTTGTGAATTATTTGATTTTTAATAGTTTTAATTTATTTTTAATTACTTTCTGATATTTGAAAAATCCAAAAATATTTTCCTAACACCTATGGATCATGATAAGTCAATAAAAAATAGTCTCATCAATTTCTTATTTGATTTGAGATTTATTTGAGATTTTAATTCATATTGTGTTATTTTCCCTTCTTTTTAATTGTTTTTAAATAGTTTCCGATTTCCAAAATTGTTGAAAAAATTAGTCAAAGTTTATTTGACCACGTTAGACCTTTGAGAATTTAATTGGACTTGTTGAAGTTGATTTGAATTAAATTTGAGGTTTGACCATATTTTATCTATTTTATTTTGCATTCATTTTTAATTCAAAAAATACCAAAAAATTATGATTGACTTGTTGGCTTGTAATCTCCATTTCTTTTCTGTTTAGAATTGATTGATGATGACTTGGTTCACATTTGATCAATTGAGTTTGATGCTTGAATTCTCTTTCCCTCAATTTCATCTTCATCCCATTTTTTTCATCATTTGGCCAATGAGTTAATGTCTTGTGGTTGGTCTTGACAAATGAGAGGTTTAACCTTCTTTGATCCAAACCAAACTCAACTTGATCCAAGATCAAGTGAGTTGTTTTGTGTCCAAGATAGGTTGCTTCTTGGTCAAGCAAAAAACCTAAAGTCCATACAAGGCCCTTCCCCTTTTGTTTTGGCATGGCAAGTTTGTGGAGCTTGACTTACTAGTCATGATCTCTAACTTGTGTTTATTTGTCTATAGTTTTATTGACCGGCCTCAGATAGGTGTGACTACTACATTAGTCCACTTATGATTTTTTAACATAGCGCTACATTGTCTTATGACAAACTCTTTAATTTGAGCATTTAATTTCTTGCCCTTTATTTTTAATGTAATTTATTTCTTGCTCATTTATTCATATTGCTTTTTCATTTTTCTCACTTGAGCATATATTTTATGTTTATGTCATTTTTCTTTTGCTCATTTGAGCTCATTATTGTATATAAATATCTATTGTTGTCTTGTGGTTGTTTTGTCTTTGTTTTGTGTGAACCCAATGCAAAAAAAGGAGAAAGGACTTAGAACTAGGACATACCCATGCTTAAAGAAGTTCAAGAGCAACTAGGCCTCATGCCTTTAGAATGCTAAACTTGTTGAAGAGCAACTAGGCCTCATGCCTTTAGAATGCTAAATTTCAAAGTTGACTTTAAAGGACTTCTCATCTAAACTTATTCTTTGTCCATTCCCCTTATTGTGTTACGAACTTTTTGATGTTTGCTCTTGTGTGATAGGGATTCCATCTTGAGATAATAAAGAGGACCATTTTCATGAGTAGCGAAGTTAAGAGAGACAAGTCAAATGGAGATCCTAGGAGCTTGAATCCAAATTGTTTGATTGCTTGTGTGTTTGCTAAGTCCAAAAGAAAGGAGCATCTTTAATCATCTATATGATTTCAAGAAAAGGAACTCCAAGGGTTTATCTTTTCTCTCTCATCTCTGTATGCTTTAGGACTAGCCCTTCTCTTCTTCTCCTCACTCTAACCAAGCCAAAATCTTTTCTTGCAAACTTTGACTTTGTTTCAAACTAGAAACCTAGGCCTTATGCCTTTGACCTTTCAAAATCATTTTCATCAATACTCATTGTGAATAAATCTTAATCCAACTTTTACTTTATCTTGTGAATACATCTAACTTGTAAATACAACTCACTTCGAGTTGTTTTTGTGGTTCCAATGGCCACCTTTGTTAAAACTTTTCATAAACATTAGTCATAGGTTTGAGTTATCATAGTGGTTGATGTGAATCTCGACTCATCCTTAGTGATTGGATTATAAGTCTTCCATACTTATTATAGGGTTAACCCCTCACTAGTATGTTGAAGCCTTCCTCACATGGTGGATTGTTGGTTTAGGTTGAGTTTTCTCCCTTTGATAACAAAAGACCTTAAGGCTTTTGATCAAATCAATTCACCAATCTTTGTGATTTTTACCCCGAACTACGAGGTTTTGATCCTCCTTTGTGATGGTACGTAGGCAATGGATTCATCCATTCAAACAACAAATTTGTAAAATATAATCTATTCTATTCTCATCCCCTTAATATTTTTGCACAAATCTTTTCACAAATACCAACCTACAACACACGTTTGCAAAAAGGATTCCCTTAAAGTACTAAGGATGTTTTGGGTGCGTAAAACCTTCCCATTTCATAACCAACCCCCTTACCCAGATCTCTGACATTTTTATTAGTTTTTGATTTGAAAAAATTCTTACCTTGGCTTTTGTTCTCTTTTTAGCCTTTCCTTTGGACAAATAAAAGTGTGGTGGCGACTCGAATTGTATGTTGACTTTTGGTTTAGTCAATAAACCTAAAGGTAACGAAAAGCCCGCTACACCTGGAGACAACAAATATCAGAATTGCAGGCCAAAATCTCGGATGCTAAAAAGGATAAGCAACAACTGTTGGCATTTGATGATGCTTCGATGGCTCAACATCTATCACTTGGCATGGAGTTTGTCGAAAAAGCTCGACAGCTTGAATCAGACGTCAAACTCCTGCGTTCAAAAAGATCTTTGTGCGAAAAACGGCTGGAGCTCCTCAAAGTCAAGTATCTTCAGATTAAGGCCAATCTTCCCTTTTAATGCTATTTTTATTTGTCTGAAGATGTAACATAATTTCTCCTTATAATGAATATTGGTCTTCTGGCCTTATGACTTTACTATTACCACTTTGGCACTTTTACCATTTTGGCTTTTGCTTTATTTACGCAATTACTCGTCTCTTATTTTTATTCTTGGATTATCGGTTTGTATTTTTTCAAATATTTCCTGTTTACTCTTAGAATCCTCCTATCTTCGCTGAGCTCTTCGATCTCATAGGCACCATTAGAAAAAATCTGCCGAATTTGGAAAGGGCCTTCCCACTTTGGGGATCATTTCCCCAAGGCTCTATCTTTTCGATCCATTGGAAGGATCACTTTCCAGACCAAATCCCCAGGCGTAAAACTTTGAACTTTCACTTTCTTATTATAAGAAACTTCTATCATTTTCTTTTGTTGCCCTAGTAATTCTAAGGCATTTAACTTTTCCTCGTCCAGATCGACCAATTCATCCAACATCATGCTCCAATATGATTCCATTGGGAGTTCATGTTGCCTCTGAATCCTTAGGGATTGTAGGTGGATTTCTATTGGCAAGACAACATTATGGCCAAAAGTTAGGCGAAAGGGGGTCGACTTAGTAACCGTTTTAGGAGACGTACGACATGCCCATAAAATTTGGTCCAGAGTCTTGTGCCAATTCTTAGGCTTCTTCCCTACATGTTTTTTAATCAAACCAATGATCACCTTATTGGAAGCTTCAACTTATCCATTGGCCTGAGCATAATAGGGTGTTGACGTTAACAATTTGAAACCTACGTCCGTGGTGAATTCCTTCATTTTCCAACCAGTAAATATTGATCCTTGATTCGTTGTGATTGTCTCTGGAATTCTAAACCTATAAATAATATGTTTTTGAATGAATTCGATCACATCCTCTTGGTTCACATTTGGCAAAGTTATGGCTTCAATCCATTTTGTGAAATAATCAACTCCTACCAATATATATCTTTGACTTTTCGATGACGAAGGTCGAATTTCTCCAATCAAGTCCAAAGACCAACCTCTAAATAGCCATCGTTTGATGATATAATGTAATTCACTTGCAGGGACATGTTGTATGCCTGCATGCACTTGACACTCTTGACATCCCTTCGTGAATTCAACGCATTCTTTCAACATAGTAGGCCAATACACTCCTTGCCATAATAAGAGCCATTTCATCTTATGACCGACTTGGTGTGCTCCACATGTTCCACTATGTACAGTTGAAAGGGAAAAGTATGCCTCTGACTCACTAAGGAATCTCAACAAAATTCCTTTGGGAGATTTCTTAAACAACTCTGAACCCAAAAGAACGTAACTCAATGCTCGATACCTGGTTCTTCGATCAGTAGATGCTGTGGGATTCTGCAGGTATACTACTATTGGCTTTCTCTAGTCTTCATCCATCAAACTGTCTATTGCCAATATTTTAAAATTTCCTTCATCAGCACATCCTAACCTTGTCTTCTCTAAATCCAAGGGAGTTAATCTGGTTGCCATCACCTTTCCTCTGACTTCTATAACTTTGTGCAACTTTTCCTTTGAAAATTTGTACCCATATGCAATTTGAGCCAGATAATTAGCTATCGTGTTCTCTATTCGTGGTATATGTCGAATATAAACCATTTCGAGCTTTTTTAACAATCGACTGACGATTATAAAATACATGATCAAATTCTCCTTAACACACCTATATTCTTTCGTGATCTATTTTATGACTAACTCTGAGTCCCCCACTATCTCAATCCGAGTTGCCCCCAATTCCAACAACATTTCAAGTCCTGCTATGAGGGCTTCGTATTCAGCTTCGTTATTTGAACAAATGCCTTCTACTTTGTACTTGGATGTCGTTGGAATTGTATTTGGAGAAATAATTGCGATTCCTACACCTGTGCCATTTTTATGGCTAGATCCGTCGAAGTATAACTTCCACGACCCTAATTCAACATAGTTCAGAGTGTCGACGTCAATAGAGTGATCGACTATAAAGTCTGATACCACTTGGCCTTTCACAACTTTTAATGGCATGTATGTTAAGGAAAAATCAGTTAATACTAATGCCCATTTCCCAATTCGACTATGCAAAATTTGTTTAGATAACATATGTTTAATAATATCATAATGAGATGAAACATACACGTCAACCGGTTTGATATAATGCTTCAATTTTGTACAGGAGAAATATAAGCATAAACATAACTTTTCGATCTTGCTATACCTAGTTTCTGCATCATTTAAAACCATACTGAGGTAATAAATGGCTCTTTCGACACCATTATCATCCTCTTGTGCTAACATGCTCCCTAAGGTTTTATCAGATGCAAATATGTATAATCTCATACTTTTATTTCTACAAGGTGGTGTCAAAATTGGTAGGTGGCTTAAGTACGCTTTGATCTTATCGAACGCCACTTGTTGAGCTTGCCCCCATTCGAATACTTCCTTATCGAGTCGAAGCAGAGGTGAGAATGCTTGCGTCTTCCAACTAAGATTTGAGATGAATCTCCTTAGGAAATTGATCTTGCTCAGTAGTGACTGCAAACCCTTCTTTGTTGATGGCGCTTTCGCTTCCATGATGGATTTGGTTTTATTCTGGTTTATTTCGATCCCTTTTTTATGGACGACAAAACCTAGAAAATCCCGAGCCTTCACACAAAAAGTACATTTTAGAAGTTTCATTTTTAGACCATATTTTCTCATTCTTTCAAAAGATATTCGAAGTTGTTCTATATGACTTTTCCTTGAAATAAACTTAACAACAATGTCGTCTATATAGATTTGCATAAACGTTTCTATGAAATCATGGAAGATCGAATTCATCGCCCCTGCATTTTTCAAACCGAAAGGCATCACTACCCATTCATAGGTACCTAAGGCTCCAGGGCAACGAAATGCCGTTTTTGGGACATCTTCTTCGGCAATGAATATTTGATTGTACCCAGAATACCCGTCGAGCATGCTTAGATATTCATAACCTGCGGCAGAATCAACCAACATTTTCGCCACTGGTATTGAGTATTCATCTTTTGGGGTTGCAATATTCAAATCTCTAAAATCTATGCAAACCCTTAACGTACCATTCTTTTTCACAACTGGCACAATGTTAGCTAACCATTCGACATACCTGGAAGTACGAATGAAGTTACAACGAAGAAGTCTTTCAACTTCCTCCTTGACTTTCGACAATATTGCCGGGGAAAATCGTCTTGGATTCTGCTTCACCGACTTCTTTCCAGATTTGATCGGCAATTTTGATTCAACCAGCTCCCTACTTAAACCAAGCATTTAATCGTAGTCCCATGCGAAGCAGTCTTTAAACTCTCTCAGCAACTGGACCACTTCGATCTTGAGTTGAGGATGGATGTTGGCATTGATGTAAGTTGGCCTTTTTATTACCCTCTCTCCCAAGTCAACTTCTTCGAGGGGATCTTGATCTAGCATCTTAATATTGGTCTCTAGCGGGTCCTTCTCGAAACCCAAAGGCTCGTCATCGTAGATCGCGTTAAGCCTTTGGTCTTGCTCTTCGTCAGGTGGTCTTGGGTCAAAGTCTTTTCCAGGACCTACTGGTGGAGAAATTTCACTGGCTTCAACATCCATGTTTTTTTATTTCGGCCTGTAAGGCCAATTGCTGTTTGTTTTCGGCTATGTAGGCCGAAATCCTCTTTAACGTTGCGAACTCAGTCATCATCACTGAATTCACTTCCCCACCCTGTGGGGTCAATTCCGAATACTTCTAAATATCCAAAGTTGTCTCTGCCCACGACCTCTCTGTCCCACCGGAAACCATAGTGGGGGTGGAGTGATAAGGAACAATAGGCGTTGTCATCAGGGGTGAACGAGAACTCAACCGAATCACAAGGGGTTATAGTGGCTAATTGCTTGTCGAATTGGCGTCTGTCGACATGATTGATACAGGTTTTGAAATACCCATGATCCGCCTCTATATTTTCAACAATGCCATCTGGACGCCAAATTATAATCCTCTGGTGCATCGAAGACGGGACGACTCTGACTCCATGGATCCATTCTCTTCCTAGCAACATGTTGTAGTTTGCCTTCGTTTCCACAATCATGAACATTGTGGACCTAGTGACCGTTCCCACAGTCAATTCGACTTGGATATCCCCTAGGGTGGAGCCTACTTTGCTTTCATAATTGGTTAACACCATATTATGAGGTTTGGCATCAGTGTCATATTTGCTAATTTTCGCCAACATTCGATGGGGCATCATATTCACAGTCGCTCCACAATCTACGAGTATTTTATTAACTGGGATATTTTCAAATTTTCTGGTGATAAAGAGGGGTTTCAAATGGCTCTTCATGGTGTCGTTGGGTCTCTCAAAAAAAGCATTATGCTCCTCGACACAGCCATTGTTCATTATATAGTAACAAACAAGTTTGTGAGCGGCCATTTCCCTTTCGGTGAGACTGTTATTATCATCGACTTCGGTGATTCGATTGAATTCTTTGGGCATCACGGATACCACTCCGACCAAAATGTCTAAGGAATCCTCCGAACCAGAGTCGAAGTTGTTAGTTAGTAACTCATCTTCGGCAGCTGTCTGATTTTCTCCGACCGTCTTGTTTGAAATCTTGGGATCTCTTTTGGTGAAGTTAGGGCCATCCTTTTCTTCACCATCACGTTGGTACTTGATTCAGACGGGTCCATTTCGCCAGCTTCTCTTTTTGCGTTTCGCCTTCTCTGTTCTCTTCTCCACTAGGACCTTATCATGGGATTCTTTCCTTTATAGTTTTCGGACACATGTGCGGTCCTTTTGTCGGACCGAAATTCCTGGCGATAGGCTAGCGATGAACCTCTTTCAACCTCGAATTTCTGCCACTTACCATGGCCACGTTTCCTCCCCTCAACCTGCTTGACCAACTTCCCATATGATCCTTCGATGCTTGGCTTAAAGGTCATGGGTTGGAAGTTTCGTCCAACTTGCTTGGTTTCACTCAACTTCACCGTAGGGTGCCTAGGATCAGGATATCTCCTGGGATCAAAGAACCTTTATGGCTTACCCGCTTGATTATTGTGGATGGCTTTATGGCCATTTTGGTGATTCACTCTTCTAACCCCCTCCAGATTCTGAGCTGCCCTTTTGTCGAAGATATCACTGCACCTGGGGCATAACATAACTTCCGATTTCTTCTTTTGGCACCTTCGGAGAAAGTCTGACAATGTTTCTTCATCCTTAGGGAAGACGACCTTGTTATATTCCTCTTGTTTACTTTCATCATCAAATTCCCTTGAGACTTCTCGAGATACCTTCACCATATTAACTTTCATGTGGATATCCTCAGTAATAGCCAACTTTTGGAATTGTTTTTGAAGGCCGTCAGTGGCCTTGTCTAGCTGAATGAAATTATCAGCGGTTTCTTTAGTGATCATCACTAACTTTGAATTTCCAGCATCCTCGACATCTGAGGCTTTAATCTTTTCTTTCTTGATGTCCTATGTACCCCTTAGGGCCGAACCATCAAGAGGTTCCTGCTTGAAGTACTCATGTACTTTAACCATGACAGGCCCATGGATGAAGTCTTCAGTAACTACGGTCATACAGAAAGCATCAGCAGCTTCAATGAAATTCACCTCCTCTGGCTCAGTATAATGAGCTTCAACAATTTGTAGAGGATCAGAGTCGATTTTCATCTGGCTCTGTGGCTTATCACTGAACTTGAGTCTTCCCTCCTAGATTGCATTTTACACCAGATCCCTGAAAAGAAAACATAGAGACGTTTTATGACCCAAAAAACTATGGTATTTACAAAACCCTCGTTTCTTTCTTTGTTCTAAAGGGGGTACTTTAGCACCCGGAGGTACTATCGTTTGACCATCTTTAACCAGTAAGTCGAAAATTTCATCACATTTTGTAACGTCGAATGTATGTGTTTTCTTAGGAAACATATCATTCTTTTCAGGTTCGACAGGTTTTTTCCCGTTCGAAGGGGCCAAAACTTTGCACGCATATGGTGGCCCCTGTGTCAATTCAGCAAGGTCGATCTCAATATCATCGACATAGGCTACCCTTTTACCTTTGTTTGTTCTAGCCTTTTCTTCTTTTAAACGTTCTACCTGTCGAACTCTGCCAACCAACTGGGCCATATCCCTTAGGTATTGAGTATCCAATTTCTTTCTAATCAAATAGTCAAGGCCCCCAACTTCCATTACGATCAACTCATGTTCTGGAACTTGCGTAAAACACCTGGCTTTGAGTAGTCGAAATCTATTCAGGTAGTCATCAATTAGCTCAGTGAATTTTCGTCTGACACTAGCCAACTCTTTCAAACTTATCTTTGTTTGCCCCATGTAGAACTGTTCATGGAACATTCTTTCTAGCTGGTTCCATGAATGGATCGAATTATGGGGCAAAGTTGTGAACCATGTAAAAGAATTATTGGTAAGAGAAGTTTGGAAAAATTTCATCTGAAGACTCTCATTATTTGACATATCTCCAACTTCGATTAGATATCTCGCTATGTGTTCGACACTAGACTCAGTAGTATCCCCAACAAACTTGGTGAATTTGGGGATTTTGGTCCTCAGGGGCGCATCTGTCTGTAAGACATATTTTGCCAAAGGCGATGTATAATTTGGTCTTCTAAGACCAAAATTTACCCCATTTCAAACCATAATTCTCTCGACTATAGCTCCTAGGTTATTATCTGTTGCCACGTCATCATGTCGAACTTGCCGTATGATATCATCAACATTTTAATTCCTATTTACCATTAACACCCTTGGTTCCCTGGGTACATATGGTTCGATCCTAGGAGGTACCACTATTCCCCCTTGATTTTGTGGGATCTGGCTAATGGTGAGGTCATCCTCAAACGTAGGCTCTTAATTGTCTCTCACCCAATCCCTAGGCAGGGGACAATGGTGCTAAGGTATACCAAGAAACTCAGACATTTGAGCCCATCTGTTGATTCGACTAAGTTGTATTCTGAATCAGAGGATTTAGTACAGTGGCCAAAGTTTGAGTTAACATCTGGACCATTTCATGATTTCTTTCATCCATCTGTTGCCTCCATGCGACTGTGAAATTATTGGTAAGAGTGAGTAGTTGTACTGGGTGTCTTAGACATAACACTTGATTGGCTCGACCCGCGTTTGTCCCGGACCCTTGTCCTGGTGAATTTATGTTAGCCGCTGGTTCCAAAAAAGTAGAACCCACATTCTGTAGATTAGCCATCACTAAAGTTGGTATTCCATACGACTGTTCTCGACCGCTAAAGGATATTGAAGAACCAAGGGGTACCAACGACCTATTTGGGATGTCCCTAATTGGTGAAGGAGTGTGGGGAGGTCCCCTAGGTCCAACATAAGTCAATATTGGTTCAGAATGAGAGATCGAATGTGTAGGCATCAAACTCACCATAGACGAAACTATTTCTGACGCATGCGTTGTGCCCGTGTTTGCCCATATCAAAGAAGAAGGAGGCACTATGCTGCTAGTTGATGGGTTTTGAGAATTCAAAGTTTCTGGCGGATCCATATTCGCCATCCTCGTCTGTGATTCTCTCCTTGTTTGTTGTGCATCATTTATGGCTATTTTACCACTTCTTAAAAGCATACAACAACTTTTTTCTCAAACCGAACTTAGCAATCAAACAGAACGTTATCACTGGTCCCACTGGGCGTGCCAATTTGTTTACCTTGAAAAATGGTAAACAACCACGGATCTTCCAAATTTCTAAATTTGGTCACTCACAGGATCAATCAGATTGATCCTAGGATATGTGCTAAATGTCTCGTAAACGTAATAGTAATAACGCAATAATAATAAATGATCAAACTAAACGTCAAATAAAAGTATTAAAGAAAACTAAGGACAAAAGAGTGACTTGAATGAAAAGAAAAGTTTTGAATTAGTGTTTAGAACTAATAAAGAAAAAGGAAGTAAACAACGTGGATTGTAAAAGGGTTGAAAGTAATCAAAAAGGTTTGTAAGCGCTGAAATCTTTAAGACTGTAAGGTAAAAGTTTCAGGTAAGGAAAAGAACTAAGGATCTTTAAACTTGTAAATGACAAAGTAAAAATACAGTGTTTGAAAGGAAATAACAAAGAATAATGTTTCTGAAGAGAAAGTAAAGACATATTTATAATGCTTTGAAATGATTAAACAATGGTGTAGACAACATACATTCTGCATTTTACAGTTCTTCTTCACATGAATACTTAGTAAACTTGCAGATTTTTGTACACAATTTGACACACACTTTTCTAACACTAAGACACTATATTTATACTGGATCAAAATAACCGCTTTGATGATCCTTCAATCACGTCGATACACGTGGTGCCCTGCATGCGTATGTTCGCTCACTCTGCTTCCACGTGTATCCTCGTGGTTTTTAACGAAGGTAATCTTCCCTCTTTTATTTAAATTCCAAATCTCTGATCGAAATCGTTTTCTAACCGCTCCTCAAGGAACTGCTCTGAAATTTCAGCTATAAGCTTGATCTTTATCCAATCAACTATGTCGGTCTACCCTCAGCTGGTCGAATCACTTCTTAGTCGAAACCAGCTGTGCATATTTTCCAATTTTGGTAATTTGAAGTGGGCGTCGAAAATTTGAGCTAACACACAATTATCCATCTTGGATGCAAAATATTGAAATTTAAATTTAACATATTAGCAGAAAAATATTTCATGGTTAATTTCTTAACGTAATCTTTTCTTTAGTAATTCTTGTTAAAAATGTTTAATGTTAGTTAGAGAATATAAAAGTAACCTATTAATGTTCGTTGTAGTTGTATCAAATAAAATGTTTAATATTGTTGTTGTTGTTGTTGTTGAAATTTAGAATTTAACTTTGTTTATTTTTTGTGGTTGTTGAGATTTTATGTTTAAAGATTTCATAGATTTTGTTGTTGTTGTTGTTGTTGTTTTTGTTGTTGAGACTTAATGTTTAAGGATTCTATTGATTTTGTTTTTATTGTTGTTATTGGTGTTGTTGTTGTTGATGATGATAAAGACTTAGAATTTGTCAATAAATTTGATGCTTTGTAGATTAAAACGAGAAAAAAAACAGGTTAACAATAAAATTTTGAAAACATGACTTTACCTCTCGGTTATTGTTAAAAACTGAGGTAAAACGCAATTTTGAAAATCTAAAAAATGCAGTTGATGGAGATCGAACGCATGACCAGTGCCACTTCGTTACCTCGATTGTGTAACTGGGGTTATATCCCTTTCGCATACGAGGTGAAATGATGTTATTTGTGGTAGTGTCTATAACCTAAAGAAGCAAGAAGGATGCGATTTGCAGGCTCATATCAACACTTTTATCAACATCTTCGTTGATTTGACATGGCTTGGTGTGAAGGTTGACGATGAGGATAAAACTAGTATTTTGTTGTGCTCTTTGCCAAGCTCTTATGATCACTTGGTGACAACTCTCACATACGGGGGAAGGAAACAATCACACTGGATTCTATTTATTCTACTATTTTGTAACATGCACAACGTCACCAAATTGTAGAGGAATGAGGAGGAAGTTTAGATGAAGGTTTGTTTGTGAAGGGAGGTCAAGACCATGGCAGAGGAAAGGGTAAAGCAGTGGGTCATGGAAATAAAAAGAGGTTCAAGTCCAAGGAAAAAAGAATAATAAAATATTATGGTTGCAAGCAAATTGGCCATTGGAAGAGGGAATGTCCAAACATGTCAGACAACAGTAGTTCAACAAATGTAGTTCTGACAGATGGTTCCTTTAGTGAAGAGGATTTACTTTGTGTTTCATCTGTAAAGTGAAATGATGCATGGATCATTGATTATTGGTGCTTCTACCATATGAAGTTGCACTAGGATTGGTTCAACTCTTTTAAATCAGGTGGTTTTGGTTTTGTCCATTTAGGTGATGATAACACTTGTACCATCACTAGAAAAGGAAAAATTAAAATTTCTTTGGATGATGGTGGTGTGTGCATGTTGAGTGGGGTGAGTTATGTTCCAGAATTGAAGTAGAATTTGATTACTCTTGGTACTCTTCAAGAGAATGGTTTTTCATTCCAGTCATATGGAGATAGAGACATCATGAGGATTTACAAGGGTGCAATGAATGTGATAAAGACAAGGAGGACTGCATGCAACATTTATAAGTTATTATGGGGCAAAATTATGGGTGATGTAGCATATGTTGGAACTAATCATGATAAAACCAAACTGTGGCACATACACTTCAGTCATCTCAATGAACGTGGGATGATGAAACTATATAAGAGGAATTTTCTAAAGGGTGTTCACAGTTTCACAATTGGATTATACAAGTATTATGTTCTTGGGAAACTTTGTAGAGTTCGTTTCAATATTAGGCAACACAACACCAAGGGAATCTTAGACTATGTCCATTATGATGTCTAGGGGCCTACAAAAGAGCCCTCCGTTGGAGGTTCCAGGTGCTTTGTCACATTCAATGATGATTTTTCTCGTAAGGTCTGAGTTTATTTTATGAAATATAATATGAGTTCTTTGCCAAGTTCAAACTGTGGAAGGAAGAGGTTGAGAATCAGACAGGGAGAAAAATAAAGTATTTGTGGTCTCATAATGGAACTGAATACACTGACAAGAAATTCATGCATTTTAGTGAGGATAATGGAATCCAGAGGCACTTTTCTGTGAAAACACAACATAGCATAATGGTGTTGTAGAAAGGATGAACAAGACTCTGATGGAGAAGGCAAGGTGCCTTTGGTTGAATGACGATCTTTCAAAAGGTTTATGGGCAGCAAATGTAACACCCTAAAACTCTATGCTTGAAAATATGTTGAATAATTCAATAAAAAATAAATATTTCACATAGGATGTCACACCATATCCACACATAATCTTCTATGTAACATACATTTAAATAAAACATTTAATTCAAAATACCTATCATCACATGCTCACCTTTACGTAGGCCCATCACATCATAATTAATCATTAAAACACCTACTCAATCAAATAAGTTCAAACATAACTTTCATTTAAAATTAAACACAATCATGGCAAAATGACTTCAACATCAAAGCAACTAAAAACCATGAGTTATAGTATTTAATCTCGCAACAATAACTTTGAATAAAACAAAACATAACGTTCGCCCACCCAGTGTTTCAAACCAGAGCAACGATAATAAAAAATGCATAAAATTGGAAAAGAAGAATAGCCTCAACGCCATCCTTCAACTTTAAAGTAGATACTTATCTACTTGCTTGTATGTATCCTAAGAAGGAGCACATAACACCACAACAAAACAAACGGGTGAGAATACACTCAAAATATATAATGGTGCAAAAGAATGCAAGGGTAACCTAACTGCAAAAACCAACTTTAATACATTCCAATTATTACAACAATTACTCAAAACACCCAAACAACTCATTTGCATAACTTTTATGTAATGCAATTTCACAACTACCCAACTCATGCATGTGGTACCAACTCAACAAAGTTTCTTCATACGAATCAGGTCCTAACATCTGAACCCTGATCCCCAACATCGGAGCTCTAAGCCCTAACATCCGAGCTTGGGATAAGTGACTAGTCCTAACATCTGAACTCGTGACTCATCTATTTTACAACAACAACAACATATGATGAATATCATACAATAATTCAACGACAACAACATAACAATGATTACAACCCCACATTTGGTTGTAACCTATCATGCATTTAAACACGTCAATAATATTTGTTAAGATTTACATCATTTTGTGACACAACTACAAAAAGAAAAAATAGATTCATCTACTGTTAAAATAAGGATGCATGAATGAAATAAAAGCATCAAATTATAAAAACATCAGTTTATGTGATGGAATGGATCCTTCCCTATAAACACTACTTGAGGGAAGTGAAAAAAATATTCATGGTTATGGTTATTAGTGTGGGTGTTTGCACTGTAAAACACATTTTTTAGGGAGATTTGTAACTCCCATAATTAAGGCATTTTTTTGTCAAGTGCCACGTCAACTTCCATTAGAGAAAATAGATGGTGTTAACCAAAATTGTGGATGAAAAACTTTAAAAGAACCATTATTAAAAAAAATTATAAAGACTGTTAGAAGTAATTCATTTTCAGTATTAGTAGTATTTTTTTTGTTAAGCTTAACCTAGCTAGTGTAGGTTAGCATGTTGCATACGCGGCATTATTATTTGTGTATATATAGTACTTTAGTTGCCAACAATTATATCCACTAAGCATTATAGTGCAGTGTGTGTGCAACCAATTTCTGTGTGTAACCGTTAGTGGAATTATTAGTGGAAGTTTGTTAGAATTTATTATTCTCTCCCCCTCTCTCTCTCTCTCTCTCTCTCTTCTCTATTTTTCCATCATCATCTTTTTCACCTTGTGAACCAATAATTAGTATCTAGAGCTCCGGTTCAGATCCATAGGGAAACACGAGTGAACGGTAAGGTGTTGTGTGGTTGATTTCTTTTCTTGAGTTCGTGTTGAACTTTTGATTGGAATCATAATAGAAACACATTTTTGATTCTACGGGATTGGGAAACACTAGTGTTTGGTGAGATATGAGTTTTTCATAAGGTTGTAGATGAACGGAAATGGTAATCTGAGTACTAAGCTTCCAGTGTTCAATGGCAAGAACTTAAATCATTGGATGATTCAGATGTGTGTGTTATATGATGCTCAAGATGTCCTTGATCTTGTCAACGACAGTTACGTTCAAGTTGCACTTCCAGCAAATGCAACAGATGCATAGAGAAATGCTCAGCATGATAAGAGGAAGAATGATCAAAAGGTGTTGTTCTACATCCATCAGTGTATGAATGTGAACATGTTTGAGAAAATTGTTGATTCAACGACGACGAAGGCTACGTGGGACACACTGGTATGGTGCTACGATAGTGATGCATCAGTGAAGAGGGTGAAGCTTCAGTCTCTATGTAAGAAGTATGAGAATCTTAACATGGAGAACAATTAGAAGGTACCTAACTACATCTTCATAGTGATTATTGTAAGACCCCAATTTTGACCCTAAGATCCTCATACTATCTCATCATTTGCATTGGCTTTGGGATCACACCTTTGGAATCCTCCTTACCCATCATTCATTGGGTTTGCATTGGGAGAGATCACCAAGCATATTTGATTGTATCATACTTTACGTTCTTTATTTTTTGTGATTTTGAGGTGAGACAAATTGCATTGGAAAGCTTAAGCTGTCTACTTCAAATATTATGTTGGACAAAATTTCATAATCCTAAAATAAACACATGTGATAATACAAAACATTATAGGTCACTTTGGACCAAAGCCATTGAATCTTGAAAAAATCCAACTTCAAGTGCCTATAACATTCTCATAAAAAATCCAAATGATGCAAAATGTAAGTCCAAATTGATCATCTTGAAAAGATCTACAACTTTGGTGTTGGAGGTTTTTCCATTTGAGGCTTGCATCATTGAAACATAAGGGCTTGAAGTTGGTCACTTTTGGCAAAATTTTCAAAGGCATGTTTTGTACATCAAACTTCATGACCAGTTTTCATAAATTTCCAAACTCCAAATGAATTTTTGTCCAACATAGTTTTTTTTCCTTATGTCAAGACCTTTCCAACCATTACTCACATACCTATGTTTGGATTTTCCATGTGTGACTTTCGAAGAGGGGAACATTTATGCCCATTTATGCATTTCACATTGAATTTCCATGCACAAGCTATTACAGTAGAAATTGCACGTCCAAACCTTCTTCAAATGAGCTCAACTTGCATTTCCAATTGATTTTGGGCCTCACATGCGCCTGTACAGGCCCATGCATGGAGGACCCAATGATCATGCACACGAGTTTGACACCTCATTTGCTTGCATTTCAGCTATAAATAAGAGCCTTACCTCATTCAAATTTCACCCTGAATTCAACCTGAAGCTCTGCAGAATTGGTAACCCAACCACACTAAAGGAATTCTGATTTTATTTTCTCAAATTCAAACTTGAATTTCAACTTCCTTGGTTGATCTTCAGTTTCTAATTCCTAAGCATATCATCATCATCATCTCTTGATCAAGTTGGAAGCAAGAATTGGATCAGATTGTGCTGTTTAAAGCTGCACTTCAAAGGTTTATGATCCAACAGTTTTGAGCTATATCTCATCATATATTGTGAATTGCTTGTGTTCATTTGGTTTTCTGAAGTCCTCGTGTGAGAGGCAAGTCAGTGGTGGCTTTGATTTTGTGTTTTGAAGCACTTTAGTTTATGCACCTGGAAATTCAAGCTCAGATTTCTCATTCCATAGAGATCTTGAGAGAAATCCAAGGTTACATGGGTGATGTACATCACCCCAGCTTCATTTTTGTATAAGGCTCATGCATTTTGGTTGAGGTTTGAAAAACTGCAACTGGTGGCCGGAATCAGTTGGCTCACCGGAGAAGACAGTGGTTTCCACCACCGTCCCCACGTGGATGCCTTGTGTCCATTAAATCTCACATGCACGATCTAATCCTGGCCTTTGTTTCTTATCACTTTTTTTAATTCATGGTGTGATACATTTGATTGTGGACCACGGTACGCGCGCGCTTCTGGACCATTAGATGTTGCCACGTCAATTAATGAGTTCCATCTAGCGCTCCCTGATTTTTCATATTTTCTAATTTCTGTTTTATTTTTCTTTTATTCCATTTATTTTCAAAAATTCATAACTATTTTATTTGGAATTACAAAAATATGAGACCAATTGCAAAAAATTTCTTTTAAAATCTAGTTTCATAATCTGATTTTTAATTATTTTTGTGATTCAATTTAATATTTTTTGTGAATTATTTTATTTTTGATAGTTTATAATTCATTTTAAATACTTTTTGATATTCAAAAATTCCAAAAATATTTTCTTAACACATATGGATCATGATAAGTCTATGAAGAATATTCTCATCAATTTCTTAATTGATTTGAGATTTATTTGAGATTTTAGTTCATTTGTGTTATTTTTCTTGATTTTTAATTGTTTTCAAATAGTTTCTGTTTTCAAAAAATGTTGAGAAAATTTGTCAAACCTTGTTTGACCATGTTAGACTTATGATGATTCAATTGGACTTATTCAAGTTGATTTGAATTGAATTTGAAGTTTGACCATATTTTATTCATTTTCTTTTATGCTTTATTTTAATTCCAAAAATACCAAAAATATGTTTGACCTTTATTGACTTCTAATCTTCATTTCACTTCTGTTTACCATTGGTTGATGTTGATTCCATTCACATTTGACCATTGTATTTTGGTTATGTCATTTGAATTCTTAGTTGGTTCATTTTCATTTCTTCTTCATCTTCTTCTTTTTATTTTGGCCAATGAGTTAATGATTTGTGGTTAGCCTTGACATATGAGAGGCTTAACCTTCTTTGATCCAAATCAAACTCAACTTGATCAAATATCAAGTGAGTTACTTTGTGTCCAAGATAGGTTGCTTCTTGGTCAAGCAAAAAACCTAAAATCCATACAAGGTCTTTCCTCTTTTCTTTTGGCATGGCAAGTTGTAGGAGCTTGACTTACTAGTCATGATCTCTAACTTGTATTTATTTGCCTATAGTTTTATTGACCGGCCTCAGATAGGTGTGACTACTACATTAGTCCACTTACGATTGCTTAACATAGCGCTAAATTATCTTATGACACACTAACATTAACCACTAATCACTAACTTTTAATTCAAGCATTTAATTCTTATAATTTACTTTAATGCAATTTAATTTCTTCCTCATTTATTCATATTGCCTTTTTCCCTTTGCTCACTTGAGCTCATATTTTATGTTTATGCCATTTTCCTTTTGCTCACTTGAGCTCATTATTGTATATAGATATATTGTGGCTTTGTGCTTGTTTTGTGATTGTTTGTGTGAACCCAATGCAAAAAGGAGAAAGAACTTAGATTAGGACTTACCTATGCTTAAAGGAGTTCAAGAGCAACTAGGCCTCATGCCTTTAGAATGCTAAATATGTTGAAGAGCAACTAGACCTCATGCCTTTAGAATGCTAAATTTAAAAGTTGACTTCAAAGTACCCCTAATCTAAACTCATTCTTTGTCCATTCCTCTTATTGTGCTGTGAACCTTTTGATTGTTTATTCTTGTGTGATAGGGATTCCAAACTTGAGATAATAAGAAGGACCATTGTCATGAATAGTCAAGTTATGAGAGACAAGCCAAATGGAGATCCTAGGAGCTTGAATGTGATACTTGTTTGATTACTTGAGTTAATTGCTTGTTGCTTGCTAAGTCCAAAGGAAAAGGAGCATCTTGAATCATCTTTATGATCTCAAGAAAGGAACTCCAAAGGTTTTATCTCTTCTCTTATCTTTGCATGTTTAGGACTAGCCCTTCTCTTCTTCTCTCCACTCTAAACCAAGCCAAACTCATTTTGTGCAAACATTGACATTGTTTTCAAATTAGAAACTAGGCCATATGCCTTTGATTTTTCAAACTCTTTTCACTAATACTCATTGTGAATAACCTTAAGTCAACTTTGACCTCATTTTATGAATAATCCTAACTTGTAAATACAACTCACTTCAAGTTATTTTTTGTGGTTTCAATGGCCACCTTCATTAAACTTTTCATAAACATTAGCCATAGGTTTGAGTTATCATAGTGGTTAATGTAAACCTCACCTTATCCTTAGTGATTGGACTATAAGTCTTCCATACTTATTATAGGGTGGATCCCTCACTAGTATGTTGAACCTCTCCTCACATGGTGGATTGTTGGTTTAGGTTGAGTTTTCCCCCCTTGATAACAAAAGACCTTAAGGCTTTTGATCAAATCAATTCACCAATATTTTGAGATTTTTACCCCGAACTACGAGGTTTTGATCCTACCTTTGTGATGGTACGTAGGCAATGGGTTCATCCATTCAAACAACAAAATTGTAAATAATTTGTATATTTCTTTTCTCATCTCCCCAATCATGTTTGCACAAATATTTTTCACAAATACCAACCTACAATCAACTTTGCAAAAAGGCCCCCCTTAGAGTACTAAGGATGTTTTGGGTACTTAAAACCTTCCCATTTCATAACCAACCCCCTTACCCAGATCTCTGACCTTTTTATTAGTTTTTGATTTGATAAAACTTCTTACTTGGTTTTTGTTCGCTTTCCTTTGGATAAATAGAAGTGCGGTGGCGACTCGAATTGTATGCTTACTTTTGATTTAGTCAATAAATCTAAAGGTAATGAATACCCCGCTACACTACCTCAATTGTTCCCGTTGCTGCCAATTAATCCGGTCCTTTTATGCCTTCTGGATTCCCTTGGGGAATCCCATACAAATTTATGCCTGAAGGGTATGCGCCCACTTTTGTCTCTCTGTCGGCATCTAGGCCGGTCATGTCAATGCCACCTCCAATTGTTCACACTCTGCCTCGTGTTGAGGACACTATCTACCACTCTGAGCCATCTAAGGGTCCAAACGTGTATGATAAAATGGACGAGATGAAGGATCAGTTCCTCGAGCTGCGCAAAGAGTTGAAGACTTTAAGAGGAAAGGATTTTTTTAAGAATAGTGCTACTGAGCTTTGCCTGGTCCCCAATGTCAAGATCCCGATGAAGTTCAAGATCCCCGACTTTGAAAAGTATTAAGGGAACACTTGTCCGCTAAGCCACCTTGTGATGTACCCCAGAAAGATGTCTACTCAAACTGATAATGATCAGTTTCTAATTCACTATTTCCAAGACAGTTTAACTGGTGCCGTTTTGAGATGGTATATGGGTTTAGACAGTGCAAATGTTTGTACTTTCAATGACTTAGGTGAGGCCTTTGTCAAGAAGTACAAGTATAATGTGGATATGGAGCACGATAGAGACCAGCTGATGGAGGGAGTTGGCTTCCCAGATTAGTCCACCTCTTGAGGAGAAAGAGATAACTAAGATCTTCCTAAAGACGTTGAGTTCGTTTTACTATGAACGCATGATTGCAAGTGCCCCTAATGACTTCACCGAAATGGTAAATATGGGGATGAGGCTAGAAAAAGGAGTCTGTGAAGGACGTCTGTCTAAAGAAGAATCATCGTCTAGCAAGAAATATGGTGGGAGTTTCTCCAAGAGGAAGAAGGGAGAAACTAATTAAGTATCAATGGGGAGGCAGAGGAGGCCTCATGTCAGAAAGAGTTATCAACCCCGTCAACATCAACATCAAGTTTCATCATTAATTCCTGTATTTTCCAACAATTATAATTAATCAGTTTTGATTCAGCAACAACAACATCAACAACAACCGCAACAAAGAACCAATTAAAACAACAACAATAATAGTCAACAATGCTTTGAAAGGAAGAAGGTCTCCTTTAACCCTATTCCTATGCCGTATGCATAATTGTACCCGTCCTTGGTTCTCAAGAACCTCATTCAACCTAGAAATCCTCCGCAGATTCCTGAGCCACTTCCATGGTGGTTCAAACCTGAACTTCGCTGTGCTTTTCACCAGGGAGCCCCTGGCCATGACATAAAAAACTGCTATCCGTTGAAGTATGAAGTGAAAAAACTTGTGAAGAATGGGATGGTGTCCTTTGAGGACAGAGCGCCTAATGTGAAAGCTAATCCATTGCCTGCTCATGGTAATACCACTGTCAATATGGTGGATGGATTTCCAGGGAATTTCCGAGTATTCGATGTACGATGTATCCGTAGGTCATTGGTGGAAATGCATAAAACCTTGTGTTTGATCAATGACTGTGAACATGACCATGCTGGTTGTGTAATCTGTAGCGTGAACCCCCGTGGGTGTATGATTGTCAAGACAGATATCCAGGAGTTGATAGATAAGAATGTAATCCAGATTCAACAGTCAAGAGATATAAATGATGTCAATGTGATCGTTCTAGTATTCAAGACCCCTGAGCGAGTAGTTATCCAGTTTGATAGCAGCAACAATAACAATGTCAATAGATCAGTATCACCGTTGGTAATACGCTTAGCAGGCCTTATTCCGTACTCATCCGATAAAGTTGTGCCATATCAATACAACGCCACAATGATAAAAAATGGTCAAGAGGTTCCTCTACCAGTTGTAGACTCTATGGTGAATATTGCTGATATTGAAAAGGTGAACCGTAGTGGTCGTGTGTTTGGTCCGGCTTTTCCGAAAGAAGTAGAAGATATTGCAGCAAGTAAGAAGGCGGAGATTCCAGTAGCGAATCCAATTAGTACTTCAGTGTGTTAGTCTGGTGAATCCAGCAAATTGAAGGCTAACTATGATGATGAAGTGTTGAAATTAATCAAAAGAAGTGAGTTCAATGTTGTGGAGCAACTACTCCAAACTTTGTCAAAGATCTTCGTGCTGTCCCTATTGATGAACTCTGAGGCACATAGGGAGGTGTTGCAGAAATCGCTCGAGCAAACTTACGTTGAGATGATGTGACTGTGGATTAGTTTGACCACATAGTTTCCAATATTACTTCTTGCAATAATATGAGCTTTTGCGATGAAGAGCTTCCTAAGGAAGGTAGGAATCACAATTTGGCATTGCATATTTCGATGAACTATAAGGAGTATGTTATGTCCAATGTGTTGGTTGACACAGGGTCATCTTTGAATGTGCTTCCGAAATCAACTTTGTCAAGACTTTCTTATCAAGACGCCCCAATGAGGTACATTGGCGTAATTGTCAAAGCGTTTGACGGTTCTCGAAAAACTATCATTGGTGAAGTAGACCTTCTAGTGAACATAGGTCCGAGTGATTTCCAGATTACTTTCCAGGTAATGGATATCCACCCAGCCTACAGTTGTCTATTAGGAAGGCCATGGATTCATGAAGCAGGAGTTGTGACGTCTACTCCACACCAGAAGCTGGAATTTGTGAAGAACGACAAGCTTGTCGTTGCTGGTGAAGAGAAGACACTATTGGGGAGCCATCTGTCATCTTTTACTTATGTTGAATCTAAGGAGGTTAGGACACCGTTCCAAGCCTTATCTATTGCTAAGGAGAAGAAAACCGTGGCACCCATGTCTTCTTTAAAAGATGCACAAAAGGCTATTGAGGCTGGCAGCATTGATCAGTGGGGCCGTATGATAGAGATTGCTGAGAACAAGAATAGGGTTGGATTGGGATTTCAACCAGGGTCGTTCAACGTTGGAACTGAAGTTATGCAACCAAGTTTCCATAGTGGAGGGTTCATTCATGGGAATGATCAACACTCAGTTGTTGTGATTGAAGACAGTGATTATGAAGACGAAGCTTGCGCCAACTTTGTGACGCATGGTCAGATTTGCAACAATAGGGTTGCTGTTGATGTTCCTAGTGCTATTCATCGCTCTAAGTAGTTTGTTTTTCATTTTTAAGAAAAATCCTTCTCCTATGCCTAAGGGAGAAGTGAACATTGTTGGGCATTTCTATTCTTATCATCAAAAAAAGACAATTTTATTCATCCACATCTATGGTGTTTTATTTTTACTTTTTGCTTTTCTGAAAATGGTAATCACAAAAAACATAAATAAATAATAATCTTCCATCTTCATAATATTTGGTCACAGTTCACTTCTCTAAAATCAAAATGTCAAATTATTATGCAGGTTGGTTCCCAAACCCATTTAATACAATGATCCTACTCCCTCTCCAAACTTTGATTTCCCTGTGTTTGAAGCTAAGGAAGAGATTGATGATGAAGAAGTATCTGATTAATTATCTCGTTTACTTGAGCACGAGGAAAAATCCATTCAGCCGTTTGAAGAACATATTGAATTAGTCAACTTAGGTTTCGAAGACGATGTGAAGGAAGTCAAGATTGGGTATCAATAGTGTCTAGAAGCTAAGAAGGGGTTGATTGATCTTCTTCGAGAGTATTCTGATGTGTTTGGTTGGTCCTATTAGGACATGCCTAGTTTAGATTATGAGATTGTGGAGTATAGATTGCCATTGAAGCCAGAATGCCCGCCGGTCAAGCAGAAGTTAAGAAGAACTCATCCTGATATGGAAGTTAAGATCAAAGAGGAAGTGCATAAGCAGATTGATGTTGGTTTTCTTGTAACCTCCGAGTATCCGCAGTGGGTAGCCAATATTGTGCATGTTCCTAAGAAAGATGGAAAATTCTGCATGTGTGTTGATTATAGAGATTTGAACAAGGCTAGTCCGAAAGATGATTTTCCTCTGCCACACATTGATATATTGGTAGATAATACAACTAAATTCAAATTCTTTTCGTTTATGGATGGATTTTCCCGTTATAATCAGATCAAGATGGAACCTGAAGATATGGAGAAGACCACATTCATTACACCCTGGGGAACATTCTGTTATAGAGTGATGCCTTTCGGTTTAAAGAATGTTGGTGCAACATACCAGAGAGCTATGACCATTCTTTTTCATGATATGATGCATAAAGAGATTGAAGTTTATGTTGATGATATGATTGCCAAATTAAGTGATGAAGAGGAACATGTTGAGTATTTGTTGAAGTTATTCCAGCCTTTGAGAAAGTACAAACTCCGCTTGAATCCCAATAAGTGTACTTTTGGTGTTCGTTCTAGTAAGTTGTTGGGCTTTATTGTTAGTGAGAAGGGTATTGAAGTTGATCCTGCCAAGGTCAAAGCAATATAAGAGATGCCTGCGCCTAAAACTGAGAAGCAAGTCAAAGGTTTTCTTGGCCGCTTGAATTATATTTCAATATTTATATCGCATATGACTACCACATGTGCGCCTATATTCAAGCTTCTTCGGAAAGATCAGTCTTGTGATTGGATCGAGGATTGCCATAAAGCTTTTGACAGTATCGAAGAGTGTATTCTTGAGCCTCTGATTCTGTCTCCGCCTATTGAAGGAATACCCTTGATCATGTATTTGACTGTGCTTGATGAATGTATAAATTGTGTTCTTGGTCAGCAAGATGAATTTGGAAAGAAAAAGTATGCAATTTATTACCTCAGTAAGAAGTTCACCGACTGTGAGACTCGGTATTCTATGCTTGAGAAAACATGTTGTGTATTGCCTTGGGCTGCTAAGTGTCTGCGCCAATATATGTTGAATCATACTACTTGGTTGATATCCAAAATGGATCCAATCAAGTACATATTTGAGAAGCCTTCTCTAACTAAGAGGAGTTCCCGTTGGCAGATGTTATTATCTGAGTATGATATTTAATACCGATCTCAAAAAGCTATTAAAGGTAGTGTCTTGGCTGACCATTTGCCTCACCAACCGATTGAAGACTATCAGTCAGTGCAGTATGATTTTCCTGACGAAGAGATTTTGTACTTGAAGATGAAAGATTGTGATGAACCATTGCTTGAATAAGGGCCAGAACCTAGTTCCCATTGGGGCATGGTATTTGATGGGGCTGTTAATTCATATGGTAATGGCATTGGGGCAGTGATTATTGTTAATTCCTTAGGATTGGCATTAATTTTAGAAAACAAATAATGTAATCATCTCTGTTGTTTTAATATGTTGGGTTGAAGAAATTCAACATCTGGACCAACATGTCATGTACGATGTCACGACATCAGGTCTGTGACATCGCACATGTGTAGAAAACTGAATTAATTAATTCAGTATATATTCTGGGATCAGCAAGGATATCTGGTGAATATCCTAACTCCCATGTGGAGGTCTTGAAGACTCAATCAGAAGATATATAGGCTCAAAATATGGAGATATATATGGAGAGATTCTAGGATTGAAGACCTTGTTTGTAGCAGAATTTTTCTGCTGAAGTTGTAACAGCAAAGAACAAGTCTGCTGCGATTTCTGAAGGCCCAAATCCAGTTGGGTGATTAGGTTATAAATAGCTTATTGTAACCTAGTATTTGTAAGCCTCCTAGAATGAAAATTTAGGGGTGTGTGTGAGGTAAACCTCCCAATCTGTGGGAAGGTTACCATGTGTTTCTCAGTGGTAAAAGCTGAGAGTATTTGTAACTCAAAGCCTGTAGGCAAGAGTGATTTTGTTCTTGAATGAAGCTGTGAAGCAAGTTCAAGGTGTGGTAACATTACATTGTATTTATAGTGATAGGAATGGAAACTGGAGGTTTCTATCTAGGAGTTCCTAGGTATAGATTGCATTGGGTAGGGATTAAGTGAAGAGTTGTAAACGGGTGAGTTTAACTTTGAATTAATACTACTAATAGTGGATCTTCTTCTTGGCTTGGTAGCCCCCAGATGTAGGTCATGTTGGACTGAACTGGGTTAACAATTTCCTGTGTTTGTTTTCCTTCTGCATGTGTATTTATTACTGTCATAACTCAGTTGGTTTCCCAGTCAGGTTATCAAGATGATAACAGACCTGGTATATAACCTTCTGATTGAATGTCAATCAGAATGTTGTAACATTCATCAGTGACAGCGTATACTGAATAATAAGCATGTTAGTTCAGTATTTATTTAAGTCTGTTCTTTTCAAGGATAACAGACTTGGCTGGAGGATCATTGTGAAACTGCCAAACTGGATGTTTTGACAGTTGATACTGAAGGTTGATACTGAAGTAGAGACTAGTTGGTCTTTTACAGTACTGCAAACTTAGCACAGCACGTTTCCAGGAACATAATAGAATCAACATATGTTCTGGATGTCGAACTGAATGTTGTGACATTCATTCCCAACAGCAGGTGCTAAAGTGTAGGATGATTGGTTTTTCTGGTTCAGTATTTTTCTCAGGCTATTCTTCAGGGATTCAATAGCTTAGAGAAAAACCAGGAAACCAACTACTAACCTACAATTAATGAACCTAACAAATAGCCTAGTTGTTAGCAATCTAATAAGTGGAAATTAGATTAACGTGTTCAACCTTTAATTCAGGAAATACAAGTAAAAGATATACACACTGGAACAATGTAACAGATGATGTCCACAAACAACAGTAAGACATCATGCTGATAACTGTGGAAGAAAACAACAGAAGTGAGTGCTAGGTTTGATTTCTGTTGAGCCTTTCTTCCTAATGAACGGAACCAGGTGTTCATACATTCTAGGGTGACATAGAATGAGATGTCGTGACATCTGTGAACTTGTGCATATTAGTACAGTGGTTAATAACTATCTTGCTGTATTAGTTACAATGTTAGATCAGATGTCATGACATGGAGTAGAACATCTGAATTCTGACTACACCAGAATTTCAATTGGTATCAGAGCAGGCATCCTGTTCTGCTTCTGGATGAGATCCATGGGTGATACTTTCTGGTATCTTGCAAGGAGTTATGTTAGTACTGATGCTGGAACCTGTGAAAGGTTCTGTAATTTCCCTGAATGGTCCCTTGAAGTAGGTGGATGGACTGTTCATGACAGGAATAATGTGTACCTGTATCTGGAGGTTGGCAATTGGCCTTTGGATGGGACATCTGTGCCAGTATTGAGTCATGTTCAAACTTGGTATGGACTTTGAGGCTGATCTGGTGAAAAGTGTGTTCTTAGGTTGAGTTGTATTATGATTTCCGCTGCATAATACCTGGCAAAACTCAAACTCTGATGTAGTTTCCCCTCATGTGGATGAAAGGCTGCTGTGTTCAAGATTTCATCATAACCTCTGAAGATGTCAAAGCTACTTGAGTCCCCTCAAGTCCACTCATCATGATGTTCTCACGTCAGGATGGTAAGAATCACCTGATCACTGATTCTTTTACACTCTTGGATAGTGTATATGAAGACCTTGAAGTCTTTCTAGGAGGGTGTGTTCCAAGGAGGTGGAACCAATGTTCTATGTGATGTTAGAACATGTTGTTCAACAAGTATGCAGCTGCTGGTTGAAGAATAGATGTTTTTAGGTGTCAAACAAAGGGATACTCTTGTTTGGAACCTACTCCTGACCTGGAAGAGGAGACATCTGTGTGGGCTAAGTTGACAAGGGTAGGGTCAACTGTGTGTATGCTCAAGAAGGTCACATGTAGAGGTCTGGTCTCTAGAAGTGGAGCTGGGTGAGATGTGACATTGAGCAATTTTCTGCTGCTTGTCCTACTCCTGTAGATTGATCAGGGATGGATGGCTGTTCTCTGGAGTACTATGGAGTGTTGGAAGACAAGTCCTCTAGATGTTAGCAGTCAACAATGGGGTAACCTGACTGCTACTTCATTTCAGAGGATTGGGACCATGAATCTTGCTATTCAAGCACCACGATCAGAAGTGGCAGTTCTTTCAAGGAGTGAGAATATGAAGATTCATAGGTTGGTTGATGTAGTATGCTCTGGCAATGCATATCTGCTATTGACTGGTGTTCCTCTAGTACTTATGGTCAGCTAAAGTCTGATTGGTGTGGTAGGAGTATGCGTAGGTATAACTCATAGAGTTAGTTACCACTGGTAGGGGTGGAGTATGTCATGTTGAGACATGTCTGTACAATGCATGGATATTGGTGTGAAGTTTCCATGATTGTTAAGTTGAGGGGGAGTGTTGGTTAACCTCCTCAAGTCTGGTCAGCCTAGGGTCTGGTTGGCTGTTGACCTGTGTCACATGGGTTCTGGTAGTTGTGTGACACATTTGCAAGGAAGAATTCATCTCTCTCATTCCTAAGGGTGAATTTAATCTGGGAAGACTTTCAAAATTGTCTAGGTGCTTGCAAGCAGAAGATGTTGACACAAGAAGAGTACTTTCAAAGTATTCTTATGGTGGAAGTATCTGAAAGGAAAATTGGGAAAGGATTTAAGATCAATGTCTACTTGTGCCTAGTACAAGTGTTTAATTGATTATCCTTGGAGCTCAAGATAACGGATGTTCTTAAAGATGTTGGAACATCACTTCTTCAAGACCCTGTGCAGAATCACAGGAAGGATAGTACATTGGCTTATGATCTATCTCTTTGGTGGCAGCAAAAGCATATGATCTCTGAAAAGGTTTCCTGGCAAGAAACATGATTCAGCCTTGGTATGTACAAGAAGAAGAAGACATCATAGTCTTGATGGTGGTTACTTGGATCAGTTTATTTCTGATCTAGGTAAGGAAGTGCATTAGCTTATGCATATTGTGGAATCAAGAACAAGTGGCAGCAGTCTTGACGTCATGGAAACAGCCTTGCCTTAGGATATGGAATCCTTGGTAGAGCTGAAGGGTTAGTTTCTAACTGGTCCTTCTGAAGACTCATACATCAGAGTGTCTGATGCCTTTGGAGAAGAAGCAGGGATTCATCAAGGTGTGAGCTTGGATGACTTAACTGCAAACCTGCAGGATGGAGGTTGTTTACTCAAACTTGGTTCCACAATCAAGTCTATGAGAACATTGAACTCTGTTCTGTGAAGGGAGGAAGTTCTTTCAAGTGGCAGAAGAAGGAGCTGAATTCAACAGCTAGATGTCAAAACACAATGTTGTGACATTTGGTTCAACATCAGATTCTTAGTTGGTGAAGTGGCACATCAACTTGAGATAGAAAGGTCTACAGGGTTGTAGATTGGATACTTTAAAAAGCTTGAAGTTCTAGTCTCACTTGGAAGGTCAGAATATCTTTGGGAGAAGTCTGATAAACTTGGGGAGGTCAAAAAGCAGCATTTGACCTTTTCATATGAGGATTCATGAAGGAGGTAATCAACCAGTGGCAATTGGTCTACCTCAGAAGTGAGTTCGAAGAATCAAGATAATCAACATATGGCAGCTGATTATTCTTGAGGAAAGTCCGAGACAAATTACTCTTGAGTAGAAAAGTAGTAAGTTGAAGACTAAAGGAGGTGCTTTCTATTCATCCCTTGGAGCTTGTGGTAGGAGTTCTGAGCTATCTATGGAAGATTATCTCCTGTAATGGGATGAAAATGTATTTGTCCCAATGAATGTCTGGGTTCTTCTTGATCAACCCGATGACTCAGTGATATCTGAAGACTATCAGATGGTGTGCCTTGTCTTGTTGTGAAGGATGTCCCAGCTGATGTTAGAACATCCAGTGAAGTGGTCTTCTGTTCTGGTTAGAAGAGAGATTGACACAGAGTGTGAATGTGTTCAGCTAAGAGGGTTGAACAGAGGGTGTGCTCTTGAAGACATGAAGATGCGTCTTGTGTTTTCCATTCATCAAGTGGTCTGGATTCTCTATGAATCAGGAAGTATGTGAAGGTCCAACTTTGGGATGTTGGATATGCCCATGTGTGATCTCCAATCTTCAAGAGGAGAGTGGGGTGTCCATGACAGGGGGAGTTCTGGCCTTGAAGCTGCTAGTAATCATCAAGCTTGTGGTCTATGTGTACTCAGATAACCAGGTATGGCACCTTTTCAGCTATCAGGATGATGTGTCAAGGCTGAGTGAGCTGAAGAATGTCTGACCGAATGTCATGACATTGCCCTGGACAATGCTGCTAATTCCTTCTAAAACTTAAAGTCAGTAGGAATTATGAAGGTGATGTGTCAAATTCTGGTAAATCAGAATAAGCCAGATGGCTACAGCTGTGTGGTACAGGGGGAGTAACCATCTGCTGAAGTGTGGGAATTTGACTGTATTAGTGCCAGATGTCAAGTCTCTACTGGAGGTATGACAGGAACCTTGGAAAATGATGAATACTAGCAGAATGCAGGAAAAAGCCGCGTGAAATGTTAAGACATCGCGTGCAACGTGTCTAACTGCATATATGGAATAGTCTCCATGCACTGGAACGGCTGTTTTGGAAAAGAAACAGTCAAGAGCTATAAAAGGTATTCAAAGATAATCTGAGATTTTGTTGGTGATTCTCTGACTGTTTCTCAGCAAAAATAAATGCATCTTGACCAAGCATTTATTTCTACCGGAAATTCCTAAGCACGGGCTGGACTATTTAAAGGATGCAATAGCCCTCTTCCTCTCACAAGAAAAACACTCCATCCTCAGAATCATGGGGTATGTTAAGGTTTGGGCAAGCTGCGCCTGGATCTGGTTTTGTGAAGGGTGCCTTTACAAATGTTTAGCTAAAAAGGGGGAGAGAAATATAGTCCTGGGGTTGAGAATGTACCAGAAGCAAGCCAACTGTGGATGTGGCAGCAAACAGAAGTTGGCATCAGGCACAAAATCCACCTACTGGGTTTACCACTTGTGTCTTGTGATCTGAGTTAAGAAGACAGTTGTGCCTTGTGATCTGAGTTACATTGTCTATGTACTCAGCATTACATATTCTTCAGGAAGCTCTCCGGTTGAGGGGAAGGGTTCTGGTACAACTGAGTCGTGTCCCTCTTCTTCCCCATGTACACCAACTTTGGTGTTTGTGGTGGTGGAGCCAATGACAGAGATGAAGAGCATTCCCAAATTGGGATGTTTTGTCCAGTGTATTGTTTATTTGTTTTAGCTAAAATTTGCCAAAGGGGGAGATTGTTAATTCCTTAGGATTGGCATTAATTTTAGAAAACAAATAATGTAATCATCTCTGTTGTTTTAATATGTTGGGTTGAAGAAATTCAACATCTGGACCAACATGTCATGTACGATGTCACGACATCAGGTCTGTGACATCGCACATGTGTAGAAAACTGAATTAATTAATTCAGTATATATTCTGGGATCAGCAAGGATATCTGGTGAATATCCTAACTCCCATGTGGAGGTCTTGAAGACTCAATCAGAAGATATATAGGCTCAAAATATGGAGATATATATGGAGAGATTCTAGGATTGAAGACCTTGTTTGTAGCAGAATTTTTCTGCTGAAGTTGTAACAGCAAAGAACAAGTCTGCTGCGATTTCTGAAGGCCCAAATCCAGTTGGGTGATTAGGTTATAAATAGCTGATTGTAACCTAGTATTTGTAAGCCTCCTAGAATGAAAATTTAGGGGTGTGTGTGAGGTAAACCTCCCAATCTGTGGGAAGGTTACCATGTGTTTCTCAGTGGTAAAAGCTGAGAGTATTTGTAACTCAAAGCCTGTAGGCAAGAGTGATTTTGTTCTTGAATGAAGCTGTGAAGCAAGTTCAAGGTGTGGTAACATTACATTGTATTTGTAGTGATAGGAATGGAAACTGGAGGTTTCTATCTAGGAGTTCCTAGGTATAGATTGCATTGGGTAGGGATTAAGTGAAGAGTTGTAAACGGGTGAGTTTAACTCTGAATTAATACTGCTAATAGTGGATCTTCTTCCTGGCTTGGTAGCCCCCAGATGTAGGTCATGTTGGACTGAACTGGGTTAACAATTTCCTGTGTTTGTTTTCCTTCTGCATGTGTATTTATTACTGTCATAACTCAGTTGGTTTCCCAGTCAGGTTATCAAGATGATAACAGACCTGGTATATAACCTTCTGATTGAATGTCAATCAGAATGTTGTAACATTCATCAGTGACAGCGTATACTGAATAATAAGCATGTTAGTTCAGTATTTATTTAAGTCTGTTCTTTTCAAGGATAACAGACTTGGCTGGAGGATCATTGTGAAACTGCCAAACTGGACGTTTTGACAGTTGATACTGAAGGTTGATACTGAAGTAGAGACTAGTTGGTCTTTTACAGTACTGCAAACTTAGCACAGCATGTTTCCAGGAACATAACAGAATCAGCATATGTTCTGGATGTCGAACTGAATGTTGTGACATTCATTCCCAACAGCAGGTGCTAAAGTGTAGGATGATTGGTTTTTCTGGTTCAGTATTTTTCTCGGGCTATTCTTCAGGGATTCAATAGCTTAGAGAAAAACTAGGAAACTAACTACTAACCTACAATTAATGAACCTAACAAATAGCCTAGTTGTTAGCAATCTAATAAGTGGAAATTAGATTAACATGTTCAACCTTTAATTCAGGAAATACAAGTAAAAGATATACACACTGGAACAATGTAACAGATGATGTCCACAAACAACAGTAAGACATCATGCTGATAACTGTGGAAGAAAACAACAGAAGTGAGTGCTAGGTTTGATTTCTGTTGAGCCTTTCTTCCTGATGAACAGAACCAGGTGTTCATACATTCCAGGGTGACATAGAATGAGATGTCGTGACATCTGTGAACTTGTGCATATTAGTACAGTGGTTAATAACTATCTTGCTGTATTAGTTACAATGTTAGATCAGATGTCATGACGTGGAGTAGAACATCTGAATTCTGACTACACCAGAATTTCAATTATTACTCCTCAAGACACCATATTTAGACGTCTATAGAGATTCAGCTTTGGTTGTGAATCAGATCAAAGGTGAATGGGAGACGAATCAACCTGGTTTCATACCATATAGAGACTAGGTGAGGGGGATTTCAACTTTCTTTACAAAGGTTGAGTTCCATCATATCCTTCGATATGAAAACCGGATGGCAGATGCTCTTGCAACGTTGGCTTCAATGATTATGGTGAAATTTTGGAATGAAGTTCCTAATTTGACTGTGATGCATTTTGACATGCCAACTCATGTATTTGTTGTTGAAGAGGTCAGAGATGAAAAGCCGTGGTATTTTGACATCAAGTGTTTCCTCCAAAGTTAGATTTACCCTCCTGGGGCATGTTTGAAAGATAAGAAAACTTTGAGGAGATTAGCTGGAAAATTCTACCTGAATGGTGATGTGCTTTACAAGAGAAACTTCGATATGGTTCTGCTCAGATGTATGGATAGACACGAAGCAAACCTATTGATGACTGAAGTCTATGAAGGTTCCTTTGGTACTCATTATAATGGACATGCCATGGCAAAGAAGATGTTAAGAGCATGTTACTATTGGCTGACAATGGAACCTGACTGTTGCAAGTTTGTGAAGAAATGCCACAAGTGTCAAATTTATGCAGACAAAATTCATGTTCCTCCGACACTATTGAACATCAATTCCTCTCCTTGGCCATTCTCCATGTGGGGAATTGATATGATTGGCATGATTGAGCCCAAAGCGTCAAACGGACATCGTATACAAATGCAACTAAGCAAGTTGTTGTGAGGTTTATCAAGAATCAGATTATATGTCGTTATGGTGTGCCAAGTAAGATCATTACTGATAATGGATCGAACTTGAATAATAATATGGTGGAAGCTCTTTGCGAAGACTTCAAGATGGCACATCATAATTCTTCTCCCTACACACCCAAGATGAATGGCGTTGTTGAAGATTCAAATAAGAACATTAAGAAGATCATTCAGAAAATGGTTGTAACATATAAAGACTGGCATGAGATGCTTCCATTTGCTTTGCATGGGTACCGTACGTCAGTCCTCACTTCAACAGGGGTAACCCCTTTCTCTCTTGTTTATGGCATGGAAATTGTGCTCCTAGTAGAGGTTGAGATCCTATCATTATGTGTCTTGAGGGAAGCCAAGTTGACAGAAGTTGAATGGTGCCAGACCAGATATGACCATCTGAATTTGATTGAAGAGAAAAGATTGATTGCCATGTGTCATGGTCAGTTATATCAACAGAGAATGAAGAAAGCTTTTGATAAGAAGGTCAGGCCTCGTGTGTTTAGAGAAGGTGACCTCGTGCTCAAAAATATTTTATCTTCCAAACCTAATGCTAGGGGCAAATGGACTCCTAATTATGAAGGCACATATGTTGTGAAGAGAGCCTTTTCAGGCGGTGTTTTGATTCTTACAACTATGGATGGTGAAGAGTTCACTCATCCTGTGAATGGCGATGCAGTCAAGAAATACTTCGCCTAAAAAAGAAAAAGAACAACTCGCTAAGTTGAAAATCCAAAAGGGCGGCTTAGGCAGAAATGAGCGTCTCGGTGGATTGAAAACCCGAAAGGGCGATCCAGGCAAAAATTAGAGACCTAAAAATAAAAATTTATCCCGATAGATTGAGTACTCCATCTTGGGGAAATCTGGGCAAAATTAGGGATTATGACAAGTAACTACATTCGGTTGGTCTTAAATCATGGAGGTAGTTTCGAACAAGTCATTTGGTCCTGATTCATTATTCTCAACCAAAGCCAAGAACATATCGGATATTGAAGTTGGTAGGAGGAGTAGTGATCATTGTATTCAATGTAGCCCTTTTCCATGTAAATTACCATTTTTCAACTTTTGTACCGATCTATGGAGTCTTGTCATTTACAGACTACCATTCTATTGAATAAAGTTGAGCTTTTTATCCAATTGTTTCCACTCTTATTTATTTGTGCTAAATAAAATTGAATTTTATGATGATAATTTTGAAATAAGTTAATTTTTTCTTAAGAATATAAAAACAATTACTTTAAGAACAATCGATTTCGGCAAGGAATATCAACAACAGTCTGAGAACAGGTAAGTCTTGAAATGCAAAGCCTTGTTGGTCTTCCCCAGCAATTGGCTCAGATCCCCGTACAAAGTTTTATCTCCTGTTTTTTTCGGCGAAGTTCATCTTTAGATATCGAAGATCCCTTATTCCCGATAGTATTGGATTCTGAGCAGTACTTGTTTTGGTCCCCTGTGTAAGACCCCAATTTTGACCCTAAGATCCCTCATGCAATTTCATCATAAGCATTAGCATTGGGATCATATCTTGGCATCCTCCTTACCCCTCTTTCATTAGGTTTGTTTTGGGAGAGATCACCAAGCACTGTGTGATTATATCATACTTGTATTTTATCATTTTTTTACTAACCAAAATACAAAAAATATGTCTTTGCATTTGCCTAACTCTTTTGTAGGTAGGGCATGATCCCCATTGATCTATCAAGTTCATATCTAGGGTTTGAGACCCTCATCACAAAGAGCACAACCATGAATTGATACAAGAATGGTTATGAGCATCACATATGAGTCCCAATGATCTCTACATGTTATATTGATCAAGTTTTCTTCAAGAGTTTGAGGATGATTTGCCTTGGAAACCCTAGTTTGACTGGGTATCTTGAGTAACTTCTCCAATAAGCTATCTCACCAATTGATAAAATTTATCAAAGAGCACTTCAAAATTTCATCATCTTATGCATATATGATCCACTATGAGCCTAGAAAGTCAATAGAATTGAAGGTTAGCAAGTTGGTTGATGGTGGTTGGCCAGATGAATTCATCTGATCAAAACTGGGTCTCCCTAGACCCTATCTCCTACAATTTTCACCATATGAACATTATTCCAAGAGAAAACTTACTCTAAATTACATTCAAAACAACTTTCATGTTAATACCTAGAGCTAGTTTTGCTTGGAAAATCATTTTCTATGTTGAAACATTATATGTCATTTTGTCTAAACCCTAATTTGAATGTCAACTTCCCAAGGCCATAACTTCCTCAATTTTTATGAGATGAAATATTTCCAAGTTGCATAATCAAATTCAAGATGTCTACTTCAACTTTTATGTTTGGAGCGAGAGCTAATTCAACTTTTATGAGCATGTGATATTAGGCTACATTATAGGTCACTTTTGACCTATACCATTGAACAAGTGATTTTTCCAAACTTCAAAAATGCATAACTCTATCATTTCAAATCCAAATGACATGAAATTTGTGACACTTTTAAAGGTCTTTGAAAGAGATACAACTTTGATGAATACACTTTTCTCATTTGAAGCTCACATAAAAAGTTAAGCAAGGTGGAATATTGAGATATATGGCTTGACACTCAGAAAAAATTTCAACATGTTGAAATTTCCAAACTTCCACCTCAAATTTCATCATGATACAATCTCCAAATGGAAAAGTGTTGAACATGAAAGTTGTTCCTCTTGATCTTACCTTTCCAAAAAGTCCAAATGAATCCATTTTGGACAAGAATTGCTAGGGCTGCACATGGCATGAACATGGTATCATCATTTGGCAAAGATCAAACTTCAAATCTTCACACACACTTGCCTTGCAATCCAAGTTGATTTCAGACTTTCTCACACTCATTTTTGGACCTTAAGCAATGATTTCATGGGCATGTACACGCCCATGCACCCATGCATCATCAATTACCAATTTTGGAAAGTGAATTTGAAGGTGCAAATATCATGAGCTAGAGCTATAAATAGAATCCCTTATGCTCAGAATTGAACACACCTTGCGCGCAAACTTTGCCCCCCATTGAAACCCTCTCATTCCAAAGGAAAACCTAATAAATTTCAACTTGAAATTTGAGTTTGAATCTCAACTGTTGGAGATTCAAAAACTCCAGGATCAAAAGCCTTGCAACCTCATCAATCACTTCCTACTAGCTTCTCAAGTGTGATCAGATCGTGTTTGGAGCAAGCAACATCAAGAATTGCACTGCATTGAAGGTAATTTTCAGAAATCTTCATCTCTTCGATTCTCTCTCAATCTTGCTCAATTCTCTTGATTCTTTGGTTGTCTAAAGTCCCACCAATGTAGGCAAGAAGATTGAGTTCCGTAGAGGTCAAATCGAATAAACTCAGTTGACATGCCTCAAATTTCAACTCCTCGTATCTTTCTATATGTGAGGAGTTAGTTAAAATTGAGGTGATATTCGTGATCTACACCATTTTTCCTTTCAGATCATGTCCTTCTTTTTCATTTTTGATAAGGTGATGAATGGACCAGTCCCGCTAAGGTCGCCTGAGAAAACGATCGGCGCTTTGCTCCGGCAATGATGTGGCGTGGTCCTGAGCCATTGGATTGATTTAAATTGTTTTAATCATGAGCGTGTGTTTTAATTACCAAGCGTTTGGACATTTGACTCAGGCGCACCGTGGAACGCGCGTTGGTGGCCACTTGATCTGCTACCTCAGTTACTGAGGGAGATCAAGTGGTCCACGTTTTTTTGATTATTTGAATTTCATTTTTAATTGCTTTATTTTCATTAATTCATATTAATTTTAATATTGATCCAAAAAATATGAGAGTTTCACCAAAAAATTTCAAATATTTTTCTCTTTCATATTTTGAATTAAAATTATTTTTTTGGATTATTATTAATATTTTTCATGATTTAATTGATTTTTCATTTGTTTTTAATTGTTTAAAAATACTTCTAAGTCTTTAAAAAATCTGAAATGTTTTCTCCAAGATCCTTTGACCTTGCTTGACCTATGATAAATCTCATGGCCATTTATTTGGTGTTTTGATGAGGTTTTAGGAATTTGACAAACCATATTTAATTTTAATGCCTTATTTTAATATTTTTAATTTAAATAAATGCCAAATAATTTTCTTGACCAATTGTGATGACTTGTTGGTGTTTGACTCTTGTTGTTGGGCCTTGATTAAGGTTGATTTGACTTTGTCAAATTAATATCATTGGATTTAGGGGATTGATGGAATGTACATTCCATCTCCCAAAATGAATGAATGATATTAATTTGGTAAAAGTCCTCCTTTGATCAATTTGAGTTTTCATCTATTCCCCTCCCTCTTCATCTCATTCCCCTTCTTTATGCATTCATCTCATTTGGCCTATGATATCTCAAAGTCCTAAAACTAGTTGATTGAAAAATTAACATGAGTATGGATGAGATTATGCCACATCTTTTGCATATTATTTTTGTGTGTGGTATGTTTCATGAGCATAGTTCATAACACTATGTCTTTAACATGCATTAACACCAAAATTCTATTGTCCGACCTCAAATAGTTGTGACTTCTACATAAGTCCAATTACGATTGCTTAACATAACACTAAATTTGTGACATAAAAGGCATAGCATTCTAGTTAGTGAGATTGTAAGTCTCCCCTCTTTCATGGCATTGTATGGAAACTTAGGCCTTTTTCCTTCCTTTGGAAGATGTCTTGGTTCAAGGATCCATGCTTGTGATAAGTGGGTTGAGTGTTCTCCAAAGAATGTTTAAGAATGAAAAGAAAAAACAAAACCATACTAACTTCTAACCTATTAACTACTAACTTTTAATTTCAAGCCCTTTACTTTAATGTCATTTAATTCTAGCTTTTATACATTTGCCATTGTTCATATCATTCTAATTGTTTATGTTAATGCAATTTTCACTTTGTCCACTTTGACCATATTGTGTGATATATTTTGTTTGTGCTTTGCTTGTTTGTGTGGTATTTGGCCATTAATGTACATAATAACAACCAAAAAACTGTAAAAGACTTTTGTGTGGACTGCTGGCTTGATCTTGGACAAATGGACTTAGAACTTAGGCAACATTCCTATGCTAAAGGACTTGGTAAATGCCAACTTATTAAGAAACCAAGTGCTTGCAATTTGAAACTTCATCTGATACATCATTCTAGATCCCTCCGAGTTCCTCTACAACATGATCATTGTGAAGTTGTTATTTTGAACCTGTGACTTGAGGAATTCATCTGTTACATGGGCTAATTTGAAGAAGATCATGGAATGGCTAAATCTTGGATGTGGATATCTTTATTTGATGCCTTTGCTCTTCAAGATTGATATAATTGTGCATTTGTGTGTTGCTTGATTCTAAATGTCCAAGGGAATTCTAGGTTTCTATTTACATTCTTGTCTATTGGATTGCTACCCATTTTGTCAGATCTTTTCAACTCTAAACTTTTAATTTTGTACATAGGACAACCTTTTCATCTTCTCCCCATTTCTTTAATTTCAAAACATCTCCCTCCTTTTTCAAAACCTTCTTTGATTGAACTTATTTTGTTCTAAACTTTGACCACTTTATAAAAAAGATAGAAACTTTGGCCTTATGCCATTGCATTTTCAAGCTTCTTTTCTTAAATCAAACTTGTAAATAAACTTAACTATACTTGACTTAAACTTTAAAAAATCCAAAAAGAACTAACCCATTGGAACCATTTTTGGGTCTTTGTGCCTTTCAAACTTAATTTTTGTTAAAACCAATGCATCCACTTTGAAATTTGTATCACGAACTACGAGGTTTTGATCCCTCATTTTTATGTTGGTACGTAGGGACAAGACTGAAGATCTTGTCAAACACAAAAATACAATTAATGAATTCTTTTCTCATCCCCCCATTCTATTTGTTTGTAAACATCACTTTGTACCAAATACATATGCACACAAAAAGGGCTCCCTAGGAGTACCTAGGACACTTTGGATGCTAACACCTTCCCTCTGTGTAACCAACCCCCTTACCTGTAATCTCTGACATTTTATTAGTTTTCATTTGAAAATTTCTTACTTTTTGGTTTTGTTCATACTTTTCCCCTTTTCCCTTGGAAACAATAAAAGCGCGGTGGTGACTCTTGTTATTTGATCTCTAGCTTATCCATAGCTTGATGATCATGAATTTACCACTACACCCTATAAGGCTATCTCCCATTTGATATGGTGTTGACCTAAAATTCCCCGTAGTGTTGATAATTTGAATCCTCAACAGATCTTTCCTCTCTCCCCATCCAGGCTTGAGTTATTCAGAGCTAGATGACTTATGTCTACCCCTAGCATTTTTCTCCAATTGGTGTTTCTATCTTGTTGAGATTAGCCGAGTGTTGCAGTGATGATTCAAATCTGTGATAGTTATATCCTTTGTGTTGTTTTGTCAGCATAATCATCAATCATATACATACATATTCATACATCAGATATTTCATAATGCATTTTTATTGCATTTAACTCATTTATTCTGATCCTCTACTTCGGTGATATTATTTCCCCAGACAGGTTTGGTGCGTCTGTCCTACTTCAATTGGAGAGTGTTAGCCTCTTAAGTAGAAAGAATTTAACCTTTGCCATTCCTACTGAGTTGTTTCCTCGTGGATGATCATTATTTCAGTTTCCTCCCCAGTTAACTATCTGGATGGAACCACTCCCCTTGAGTTATGTCCTCATTAGGTTGAGTCTTTGTTTGACCACTTCCTTTTAGTTACTACCTAGATAGATATTCTTAGTCCCTTTGAGATTATGTTACCCAGTAACTGATAATATTCTTCTCAATTTTTCAGTACATTACTTTTACCCAATACCCGATGAAAGTGATCTAATTCCTTTGTTATCCCCATCGGTTTTGTTTTCACGTTTCCCCAGGCAGTATATCCTTGATATGTTCATCCTAACCGGTGACAGATATTCTTCCTTTTGTGGTTTTATACTAGTAAAAATGTAGTTATAATCCCTATTTTATTCCCCAAAGAGTTTATCCTTGATATGTTCACTTTAACCGGTGACGGATTTTCTCTCCCTTTTTGGTCTTCTTCCTAATAACTGATAGTTGTAAATCCTGTTTTCCCTTGCTGATTGTATCCTTGATATGTTCATCCTAACCGGTGACAGATATTCTCTCTTTGGTATTCTATCAAGTAACCGATAGATATAATTCCTATTTTCTCCCAGGCAGTCTATCCTTGATATGTTCATCCTAACCGATGATGAATATTCTTCCTTTGAGTCTATCCTTGATATATTCACTTTAACCAATGACAAATATTCTCTCTTTGGTCTTCTTCCTAGTAACTGGCAGTTGTAAATCCTATTTGATTATTTTCCCCAGTAGATTATTCTTACCCAGTAACCGGTAACGAATACACCTTTTTTTCCTCAGCAAGTTATCCTTGATATGTTTACCCTAATCGGTAATTGATGTCCCTTTGTCAGAGCATGTTATCTTCCTACCCATTAACCGGTAATAGATAATATATTTCTGGTACTCATGTGTTGAAGATCATTCTTCCCTAGTTGAGTTTGATTCAGGTATTTCAGCTTTATTCTGATTTACCTGTTTCCCTTGCAGTTTTCCCTTATCCTCAACCGGGTCCTTCCATTGATTTATTTTCATGGAAATTCCCCTCATGTCTCCAGTAGTTTTTAATTCGTAGCCTGACCTACGCACAACTTTTATTCCCCAGAGTCTCTGTCTCCCTAGTGATTTTTCCATATGAAATGCATTATGCCCATGTGGACTTTCAGTCTCTTCGGAATTTTTTTTCCTTTATGGTAATATTTTCCCCCTATAGATTATTTTTAACATTTCATATCATATGCATCATGAGGTCTCTTAGGGACCAAAATTTGTTTCTATGTTGTTATTTAAGTTCATTCTACTGAGTTGATACGAAGATTTTAAACTTCACATCCTCAATCAAAATGTCCTTAAATAAGGGGCAGCTGTAAGACCCCAATTTTGACCCTAAGATCCCTCATGCTATCTCATCATATGCATTAGCCTTGGCGTCACACCTTTGCATCCTCATTACCCCTCATTCATTGGGTTTGCATTGGGAGAGGTTACCAAACACATTTGATTGTATCATAATTTACTTTTCATTATTTACTAACCAAAATACCAAAAATATGCCAATGTATAATTTACTTCTTTTGTAGGTAGTGTGTCCATGCTCCATCAAGCTCATATATAGGGTTTGACACCCCCAATGCAAGGAAACTAACCAAGAGATGGTTCACAATGACTCTAGACATCATATATGGATCCCCATGATCTTCACATTTCATTTTGATCAAGAAATCATCAAGAGTTTGAAGCTTGTTTGCCTTGGAAGCCCTAATTCATCTGGGTATCTTGTGTAACTTCCTCAGGAAGTTTCTTCATCATTTGATCAAATATTTCAAGGTATATATCGTATTACATCATCTTATGCATATATGATCCTCAATGAGTCCAAAATATCAAGATAATTTCAGGTTTGCAAGTTGGTTCATGGTGGTTGACCAGAGAAAGTCAACTAGTCAAAATTGGGGTTCCCTAGACCCTATCTCCTACAATATTTATCATATGAAAATGATTCTAAGAGAAAATTTACTCCTTATGACATTCCAAACAACTTTAATGTTGAAGTCAAGAGCTAGTTTTTCTTGGAAAGTCATTTTTTATGGTGAAAGATTATAGGTCATTTTGTCTGAATCCTAGTTAGGAGGTCAACTTCCAAGGACCATAACTTGCTCAATTTTTATGAGACGAAATCCATTAAAGGATCATGATGAAATTCAATTTCCTATCCAACGTTTATTCTTAGAATAAGTTCGAATTCAACTTGAAAATGCATGTGCCAAGAGAAAACATTATAGGTCATTTTGGACCATTACCATTGAACAAATGATTTTCCTCAACTTCTAAAATTCATAACTCCTTCATGCCAAATCCAAATGAAGTCAAATTTGTGAAAAAATTGAACAGGTTTGAAAGAGATACAACTTTGATGAAGGAACGTTTTCCATTTTAATCCCATAGCAAAAGTTATTCAAGGTGGAAGAAGTGAACATTTGACTTGGTACTTAGAATTTTTCAAATATGTTTGATTTTCCAAACTTCCACCTCAAAATTCATCATGATCCAAGCTTCATATGGAAAGGTGTTCAACATGAAAGTTGTTCCCCTTGACTTCACCTTTCCAAAAAGTCTAAGATCATATCATTTGGCCAAGAAATGAAGGACTTGCGCATGGGTTCTTTTCAAAGGTTCATTTGGAGGGATTTCACATTCACTTTTCAATCTCCTTTGCATGACCACATGACATGATTTCAGCATTGCATATTGGTGATTTTGGACCTGATAGCATCATTTGATGGGCATATCGCACACCCATGCAAGCATGTAAGGGATTTTCTATTTTTTCCCAATTTTGGAAGTGAGTGAAAATCAAATGCATAGCCTATAAATAAGACCCTTTTGGCTCAGAATTAAGGATCTCATGCCCAAGCTTTGAACCTACAACCCAAACCCTCACCATTAAAGGATAATCTTAAAGGTTTTCATTTGAAAATATAGCTTCAAATCTCATTCTATTTTAAGATTGAAACTCCAAGAGTCCAAGATTTTCCTTGATCCATTTCAACTCCTACAAGCTTCTGAAGTCAAGCCAAGGCCAATTGGAAGCAAGATCAAGCAAGGTTGAAGATCACTCGAAGGTGACTTTCCAGAATTTTCATATATTCGATTCTCTCTCAATTATCCCATATTCTTTGTGATTTTTGGTTGGCTGAAGTCCTACCAGTGTAGGCAACAAGATTGAGTTGCTTTGAGGTCAAATCGAAGCAACTCAGTTCATGATCCTTAAAATTCAAATCCCTATATCTTTTTATATACTTGGAATTGGAGAAAATTGAGGCCAGATTCGAGCTCCTGGGCATTTTTCCTTTGAATCCATGTCCTTGTTTTTCATTTTAGTGGAGGTTGATAGTGGACCAGTATCGTGAGGTCCACCGGAGAAGAAGACCGAAGCCCTAGCTATGGTGATGTGCTAGCTTACATCCTGACCATCTGATCTATTTGAAATGTTTTAATCTCAGCATTTCCTTGTGATTACCAAGCCTGCAACGTATTGACTAAGGTCTATTGTGGAACGCGCGAGCTTGGCCATCAGATCTGCCACATCAATTAGTGAGGGAGATCTGGTGGCCCTTGTTTTTTTGAATTTTATTTTAATTTATGAATTTTCATTTAATCTATCTATTTTGTTTAATTCACAATAATTTCATTTTTAATCTAAAAAATATGGGACTTTCACCGAAATTCTTTAAATATTTTTCTCTTCCATATTTTGAATTAAAATTATTTTTTGGATTAATTTTGATATTTTTCATGAATTAAATGTTTTTGTGCATATTTTTAATTATTTAAAAATACTTCTGACTTTTCAAAAATCATGAAATTTTTTGTCTAAGGGCCTTTGACCTTGTTTGACCTAGGATAAATCTCTTGGCTATTTATTTGGTGTTTTGAAGAGATTTTATGTTTTGACCAAATTAAATTGTATTTTAATACATTTTTAAATTAATTTTTAATTGATTAATTGTGTAAAAATTATGTTGAGCCATTTTTATGGTCTTGTGATGTTTGACTAATTGTTTGGGCCTTGGTCAAGGTTGATTTGAATTTTGTTGGATTAAAACCATTGGACTTAGGGGATTGATGAAATGTATATTTCATCTCCCAAAATGAATGAATGGTTTTAATTTGATAAAATTCCTTCCATGACCAATTTTTGTTTCTTTAATTCCTCTCCCTCTTCATCTTCATCTCTATTATTTCATATTTCCTCATTGACCAATGACATATCTAATGTCTTAAGGCTAATTGGTTTTTCAATGACCTTGTATCAGATGAACCAATACAAGTATGACTGCGATAGGTCCATCCATCTTGATCTTTTTTTAGTGTGTGGTGTTTTAGGAGTTTGGTTCATTATACCAAATCTCTAACATGCATTAATACTTAAATTTTTATTGTTCGGCCTCAGATAGTTGTGACTTCTACATAAGTTCAATACGATTGCTTAACATAGAGCTAAATTTGACCCATTGTTGGTGTAAGCCCTAGAGGCCAATACTTTTGGTACTTGTATCGAATTATTTATTAATAATAAAAGGATTTTTCTTTATTATGTTTGTTTAATAAAATCCCTAGAATAGATAGTCCGTTTAATGTATCAAGTATGACTTAATCATGAGATCACATTAAACATAAGGACACTATTCTTAAAGTATCCGTAGTCGAGCTTTATTGTGAAGTGGGATAACATTAAAGCATTAAGACTATTATGTTTGTAGACTAATGATCACATCTCATGCATCATGGATAAAGAGTTATCAAGTCTTAAACATAGGTATGAATATTAAGAGTAATATTTATACCGGATTGACCCGCTATGAGAATACTATATAGAAAGTTATACGAAGTGTCATAAGTTATTCTCATGGTGATAATGGTGTATACCACTCTTCGACCTGAAACCACTATGGATCCTAGATGTAGAGTCGAGTGCTTTATTGCTGATCCAACGTTGTCCGTAACTGGATAACCATAAAGACAGTTGATAGGTACTCCACAAAGCATGCTGAGGGACATGAGTGTCCTAGATGGAATTTGCCCATCCTGCGTAACAGGATAAATGTCTATGGGCCCAATATTGAACTGGACAAGGATGACACGGTCTATACCTTGTGTTCAATATAGACATAAGGACAAAGGGGTAATTATACACATAATTATTATCACAGGAGGTTTTGTCAGATCACATGACATTTTCGTGTCTTGGGTAGTAGTGATGTGTTGCTAGATACCGCTCACTGTTTATTATGTTAAATGCGTGATTTAATATAATTGCCAGCGTTGCAAAAACCTACAGGGTCACACACAAAGGACGGATTGATGAGAGATAGAGTAACTAAGGAACATCGTAAGGTACGGTTCACTAAAGTGGAATACGAAATATGGTAAGGTACCAAATACTTAAGTGATTTTGGCATATTATGAGATATGGGCCAAAATACACTTAAGTGGGCTTTTTAGCTTGAAGCCCACACAAGTGGATCTATAAATAGAACCCTTGGGTAGAAGCATTGTCACTCACAAGAGAACTCAACTCAGACTTGGAATTTCGTTTCCCTCTCTCTCACACTCAAAGCCTTCATTCGTACCAGCTAGCACTGAGATTGAAGGAATCCGTTCGTGTGGACTGAGTAGAGACGTTGTCATCGTTCAACATTCGTGATCGCCTCGTGGATCTGTATCCAAGGTTTTGATCGTTACAAGAGATCTGCATCAAAGGTTTGAATCGCCACAAGAGGTAACGATTCTATCACTGATCATGCCCATTCGTAAGGATCACTAAATGGAGAAATTTTTAAATTCCGCTGCGCCTTGGATGGCAATTCTCCTTCACCTAATGGCATATCATTTTAGTAAGTCAGATTGTAAGTCTCCCATTCTTCATGGTATTGTGTGGAAACTTGACCTTTTTTCCTTTCATGAGAGTCAGTGGCATACTTGTTGAATTACCCAAGTTGGAGCCCTTCTCATGGAAGATATCTTGGTTTAAGGATCCATGCTTGTGAATGGATGGTTGAGTGTTCTCCAAAGAATAACTTAATCAATTAAAAAAATACCACTAACCTTTGACTAACATTTGACTAAATCTTATTAATATATTCTTTACTTTTAAGTAATTTACTTTATGCAATTTAAAATTTTAGTCATTTATCATTCATTGCCATTTACATTTCATTTAAATTGTTTATGTTTATGTTTATGTCATTTTCCCTTTGCTCATTTGAGCCATATCTTATGATTGTATATACTTGTTTGTGAATTTTGATTTTTGTTTATGGTCTTAGGACCTTAAAATACTTAATAACAACAAAAAAGCCCTAAAAAGTGTTTGGCGGACTATTGATCTTGATCTGAACTTTTGGACTTAGGATTAGGAAACATTCCCTGTGCAAAAAGGACTTGGCCAATGCCAACATTTTGAGACTGAGTTATTGTAAATTGAGCCTTCATCTGAGGCAAGCCTTGGATCTTGTTTGATTTCATATGCTACTGTGTCTTTGTGCTAATTGTTATTTTGACCTTGTATCTGATGCTTTGCTTTGAGTTGATCAAGGAATAATTCATCTGATACATGAGAAGAAAAAGAAGACTACTAGCTATGGGATTTGCTTGCTTGTATGTAGCTATCTTTATTTGATGCCTTGATCTTCATGATGTTTGGATATTGGTAATTACTTATTAATTATTGCTTGGTTCAAAGTCCAAAATGAAAGTGGGTTTTCTATTTGACATTCTTGTCTGTTGGATTGCATCCCGTTGGTCAGATCTTTTTAACTCTTAACTTTTAAATTATGTGCTTAGGATAGCCTCTTCATCTTCTCCCAGTTATTAAATTTCAAAATCTCTCCCCCTTTTCAAAAACTTTCTTTGCTTGTGATTTCAAACTTAGACCTTATTTTAAATAGAAACTTCGGCCTTATGCCATTGAATTTTTTAAACTCTTTCTTAAATCAAAATTGTAAATAAACTTAATCATATTGACTTAAAATTTCAAAAGACAAAAAGAACTAACAACTTCATTCAAATTTTTGGCCCCTTTGTGCCCTTTTTCATTTAAACTTTTGATTAAAAGCAATTCACCAACTTTGAAATTTTTACCACGAACTACGAGGTTTTGATCCCTCATTTTTATGTTGGTACGTAGGCACAAGTCCGAAGATCTTGTCAAACACAAAAATATAATAATGAATTCTTTTCTCATCCCCACACTCTATTTTTCTCAAACATCTTTTATACCAAAAACACATACACACATAAAAAAGGGCTCCTAGGAGTACCTAGGACACTTTGGGTGCTAACACCTTCCCTCTGTGTAACCGACCCCCTTACCTGTAATCTCTGGCATTTTATTAGTTTTGATTTGAAACTTCTTATCTTTGGGTTTTGTTCGTACTTTTCCCTTTTCCTTTGGAAACAATAAAAGCGCGGTGGCGACTCTGGTTTTATTGACGTCAAGGTTATCCATAGCTTGATGGTCATGAATTTACCGCTATAGAACCCTCAATAAATTCCTGAGTGATTGCAATGGTGGTTCAAACCTGATCTTCATTGTGCTTTTCACCAGGGATCTCCTGGTCATGATATTGAGAATTGTTATCCTCTGAAGTATGAAGTTCAGAAGTTTGTCAAGAGTGGTATGGTGTCCTTTGAGGATAGAGCACTAAATATCAAAGCAAACCCATTGCCTCCTCATGGTAACGCTTCTGTAAACATGGTAGACGGCTGTCCGGGGAATTTCAGAGTATTTGATGTATGTCGTATTTGTAGGTCCTTGGTGGAGATTCAGAGAGACGTATGTCTGGTAAGCCAATATGAACATGACCATGATGGTTGTGTTATTTGCAGTGTGAATCCTCGTGGTTGTGTAATTGTCAAAAGATATATTCAAAGGTTGATGGATGAGAATGTTCTTCAGGTTCAATAGTCAAGGTATATGGGAGATGATGTGAATGTCATTGTGCCAGTGTTCAAGACCCCTGAGCGGGTAGTTATTCAATATGATAGCAGCAACAACAATAATGTCAACAGATCGGTATCGTTGTTGGTTATACGGTTAGTGAGCCATGTCCCTTATGCATCCGATAAAGTTGTGCCATACAAATATAATGCCACCATCATAGAGAATGGTCAAGAGGTTCTGTGGTGAATATTACGGATATAGCAAAGGTGACCCATAGTGGCCGTGTTGTTTAGTCTGGTGTTTCTAAAGGCTGTGGAAGATGTGTCAGTGGGTAAGAAGGCAGAGATCCATGCAGTTGATCCAGTTAGTGCTCCAACATGTCAAACTCGTGAATCCAGAAAGTTGAAGACTAATGATGATGATGATGAGGTATTGCGCCTAATCAAAAGAAGTGAATTTAACAAGGTGGAGAAGTTGCTTCATACACCGTCAAAAATTTATGTGATGTCATTGCTGATGAATTCTGAAGCACATAGGAAAGCATTGCAGAGGGTGTTTGAACATGCTTATGTGGAACACAATGTTACTGTGGATCAGTTTGACCACATTGTTGCCAGCATCACTTCTTGTAACAATCTGAGATTTTGTGATGAGGAACTTCCTAAGGAAGGCAGGAATCACAATTTGGCACTTTATATTCCAATGAATTGCAAGGAGGATGCTTTGTCTAATGTTTTGGCTGACATTGGTTCACCGTTGAATGTGTTGCCAAAATCAACTCTATCAAGACTTTCTTATCAAGGTGCCCCGATGAGGTACAGTTGTGTGGTTGTTAAAGCGTTTGACGGTTCTCGAAAAACTGTCATTGGAGAAGTGGATCTTCCAATTAAGATAGGTCCGAGTGATTTCCAAATTACTTTTCAAGTAATGGATATCCACCGACCTACAACTGTTTGTTGGGAAGGCCATGGATTCATGAAGTTGGCGCTGTGATGTCTACTCTGCACCAAAAGCTAAAATTTGTGAAGAATGGCAAGCTTGTCGTTGTTGGTGGAGAGAAAGCATTATTGGTAATCCATTTGTTATCTTTTACTTACATTGATGCTGAGGAGGAATTTGAAACGTTGTTCCAAGCTTTGTCTGTTGATAATGAATTGAAGAAGGTTGGGGCACCCATGTCTTCTTTGAAGGATGCACAAGAGGCTATCCAGGCTGGAAACACCAATAAATGGGGCCGCGTTGTAGAAATGGTTAAGAATAAGAACAAAGCAGGGCTGGGATTTCAGCAAGGGCCATTCAACGCCAATGTCAAGGTTATGCAACCAATTTTCCACAGTGGAGGGTTCATTCATGAAGATGATCAACATTTAGCTACCATTATAGAAGACAGTGATGAAGACGAAGCATGTGCCAACTTTATGACACATGGCCAGACTTGCAACAATTGGGATGTTGTTAATGTTTCTGTTGTTATGCACCGTTCTAAGTAATTTGTTTTCATTATTTTTTAGAAAAAATCATTCTTCTATGCCTAAGGGAGAAGTGAACATTGTTGGCAATTTTCCTTTATTATCATAAATAAAATACAATTTTATTCATCCACATCTATGATGTTTTATTTTTTACTTTTTGCTTTTTCTGAAAATGGTAATCACAAAAAATATTGAAATTCTAGTTATCAGACTTTGGATGTCACACTGGTTGTTATGACATCCAATTCTGCACAGACAGGGATTATGCAAAACATAACAGTAAGTGCAATAAATAACACAAGTAATTGTTCACCCAGTTCAGTCCAACATGACCTACATCTGGGGGCTACCAAGCCAGGGAGGAAATCCACTATTAGTAGTATCAATTCAAAGCTAAACTCACCCGTTTACAACTTATCACTTAATCCCTACCCAATGCAATTTCAATCTTAATCTAAGATCAGAGTTCCTACTCACTCCCCCTCAATCACCTCAGTGATTACTATCTTTAAACAATATTAAAGACAAGTTGAAGTCACACTTCAAACAACTCTTGATTGTGCTTCACAGCTTTAATCAAGATACACAGCACTCACGCTTAAAAGCTTTGAGTGACACAACACTTACAACTCAATGAACACCCTATGCCAAAGCTATCATCTACTTGATAATGACTTGGCTTACAAGATACGTCTAATACAAGACTCACAAAAATACAGCAGTGAAGTATGATGGACACACAAAATCTTCACGCCTCAAAATCCCCGAAACTGAATGAAGGAACGCCTTCCTTTTTATATTGCAGTACCCTGGGCTTTTGCACCTGTATTCTCCTGAATTTAAGGTCACGCGAGTTCCCATAAATTCAACATTTAGGTTACTAACAAATAGGCTATTTGTTAGGTTCATTGAATGTAGCTTGGTTGTTGATTTCCTGGTTTTTCTCTAAGCTGTTGACTTCCTGAAGAATAGCCTGAGAAAAAGCTGAAACAGAAAACTGAACAACCTACAATTTAGCATATGCTGTCAGGCATGAATGTCATGACATTCAGCTTGACATCAAGGTCCATATGCTGAGTCTGTTTTTCCAGAAAACAGACTGTACAATTTTGCTGACCTGTACATGATCAAAATGACCATACTACAGTGACAGCTTACATTAATAAATGTCAAAGTGTCCAACTTAACATTTACACAATTGGCCTTAAGTTAGTTCTGTTATTCTTTTGAAGAACAAACTAAGTTACATGCTGAAGTATAGCAGAACACCACTCTGTCTAATCTTCAGCAGCTGCTGTCAATGATGAATGTCATAACATCTAGTTTGACATTCAGTCAGTAGGCCTTATGCCAGGTCTGGTCTTTCCTTGATAACCAGACTGGAAATAAATACTAAGTTCTGACATAACACCTGCTGTTCTATTCCTTAGTATCTGTTGACAGGTATGAATGTCACAACATCCAGTTTGACATTCAATAAATCCTGTGTTAGCTAGTCCTGCAGTAACTACAATGTGGTCACACATACATGTCATGACATCAGTCAGGACATTAGTAACCATCTAGTGTTTTACCATATAATGCAGCCAATTAAACACCTACAAACTCCCCCTTTGGCAAATTTTTGGCTAAAACACTTTGATCCCCATAACAGAGTTCATAGCAGCGGAAACACACACCTAGCAGGAAATAATACTAGCTAAAACACTCAGAGTGGTAGCACACTCACACACATGGAAGTTAAATAAAAACTTCACACAGCAGCACACACATACAGAAGTTAAATAAAACTTCACACAGCATTGCTGCAGGGGAGGAATCTGTCGTCCTGAGAGTCTGTTGTAGAGACACCCACTCTGTTTGTTCAGGGGTTACTCCCCCTTTTTGTCAAAAATGTTGCCAAAGCCAACAACATAACCAGAGAATAACGACAGAGTTACAGACTTGGTTTTACTCCACAGTTTCATCCAAGTTACCATCCACTTGATCTTGCTTCACAGCTTCGATCAAGTAATCACCCACTTTTGCTTTACAGTAGGTACCACCATATCAGATGCCATGATGTTGTTTCTGACATCCAGAACCACTCCTGCATGAACAGCATCCTTGAACTCCTGCAGATACATTGGCCTTCTCACAGTAGGGTGTTTCCTTACCCTCTTGTATCCACCCTTGTTGCAAGTAGCATAGCTATGATCTGGTGACCAATCATAGCCTAGTACAAATTGTTTAATAGGCAGAGATATTAAACAATTTATCCCAAGCATCAGTGGTTGCTATAAGGTCTCAGAGAGACATATTCCCAGTTTGCTCCTTAAGTTTTCAAACTGAGTAGCATCCAGAGCCTTTGTAAATATGTCAGCCAGTTGAAGATCCGTGGCTACATGTTCCAAAGTGATCACCTTGTCTTCCACCAGATCTCTGATGAAGTGGTGCCTAATGTCAATATGCTTGGTCCTGCTGTGTTGGATGGGATTCTTGGAGATATTGATGGCACTGAGATTATCACAGAACAATGTCATGACATTTTGAGTGACATTGTACTCAGTGAGCATCTGTTTCATCCAAACCAGTTGGGAACAACTGCTTCCAGCAACTATATATTCAGCCTCTGCAGTGGACAGAGAAACACAATTTTGCTTCTTGCTGAACCAAGATATGAGGTTGTCTCCTAAGAAGAAGCATCCACCTGATGTGATTTTTCTGTCATCAGCACTCCCAGCCCAGTCAGCATCACAGTACCCAGATAGGACAGGCTCAGACCCATGTGAATACAGCATCCCATAGTCACAGGTCCCATTGATGTACTTGAGAATCCGTTTGACTTGATTCAAGTGGCTCACCTTAGGCTCTGCTTGATATCTGGCACACACTCCAACTGCATAAGAAATGTCAGGTCTACTTGCAGTTAGGTACAACAGACTACCTATCATGCTTCTATACAAGCATTGATCCACACTATGTCCTCCATCATCTTTGGTCAACTTCAGATGAGTGGGTGCAGGAGTCCTCTTGTGCCTGGCATTATCCATACCAAACTTCTTAACTATGTTCTTGGCATACTTGCTTTGGGAGAGAAACATAGAGTCCTCCATTTGGTTTACTTGCATTCCAAGGAAATAGGTCAGTTCTCCCACTAGACTCATTTCAAACTCAGACTGCATCTGTTGAACAAATTTTTGAACCATTTGTTCTGACATTCCACCAAAGACTATATCATCAACATAGATTTGAGCTATCATGATTTTGCCTTCTTCATCCTTCACAAACAAGGTTTTATCTATGCCACCCTTTCTGTATCCATTTGAGGTTAGAAATTCGGTTAACCTTTCATACCATGCTCTAGGAGCTTGTTTCAACCCATACAAGGCTTTCCTCAACTTGTATACATGCTCAGGTTGGTTAGGATCACAGAACCCTTTAGGTTGTTCCACATAGACTTCCTCATTCAGGTAGCCATTCAAGAATGCACTCTTCACATCCATTTGGAATAGCTTAAACTTCAGGATGCATGCTACCCCCAACAGCAATCTGATGGACTCAAGTCTAGCCACAGGAGCAAATGTCTCATCAAAATCTACCCCTTCAACTTGAGTGTATCCTTGAGCTACTAGTCTCGCTTTATTCCTAGTAATTACTCCTTTCTCATCAGATTTGTTTTTGTAGATCCACTTGGTACCAATGATGTTGGTCCCTTCAGGTCTTGGAACTAGTTCCCAGACTTCATTCCTTTTGAACTGCTCAAGTTCCTCTTGCATGGCAGTGATCCAGTATTCATCAGTCAGGGCTTCTTTCACATTCTTTGGTTCAACCTTGGATACAAAGCAGGAATTTGAGTTTATTCCTCTTGACCTGGTAGTTACACCACTGGTGGGATCCCCTATGATAAGATCCTTAGGGTGGTCTTTCTGAATTCTGATAGATGGCACTTTGGTGGTTACATCTACTTCACATTCAGGAGGGGGTTCCTGTACTTCTTCAGACTTGACTGGACTGTCAGTTGAACTGTCAAGGAATGTTTCAACATCCTCCATGACATCGGTTCCTTCCTCTTTGTCGTCCACAATGACATTTATGGATTCCATCAGGACATTGGTCCTGTAGTTGAACACTCTGTAGGCTCTGCTGTTAGTGGAGTATCCCAGAAATATACCTTCATCACTTTTGGGATCTAGCTTCCTTCTCTGTTCACGATCTGTGAGAATGTAGCATTTACTTCCAAAGATATGAAAGTACTTCACAGTGGGTTTTCTGCCTTTCCATATTTCATATAGAGTGGAGGAGGTTCCTTTTCTCAAGGTGACTCTGTTGTGAACATAGCATGCGGTATTCATTGCTTCAGCCCAGAAGTGCATGGGGAGCTTCTTTGCATGAATCATTGCTCTGGCAGATTCTTGAATAGTTCTATTTTTTCTTTCAATTATTCCATTCTGCTGAGGAGTTATAGGGGAGGAGAACTCATGACTTATTCCTTCAGACGAGCAAAACTCATCAAACTTGGAATTTTTGAACTCCGTACCATGATCACTTCTTATCCGGACCACACAACTGTCCTTTTCCCTTTGAAGTCTTATGCACAGGTCTTTGAAGACATCAAATGTATCTGACTTCTCTCTGATGAAGTTTATCCACGTGTATCTGGAATGGTCATCCACCACCACGTAAGCATATTTCTTCCCACCAAGATTTTCAACCTGCATAGGTCCCATTAGGTCCATGTGCAGTAGTTCTAGAACTTTGGAGGTTGTGGGATGTCCCAGCTTCGGATGTGACATCTTGGTTTGCTTGCCCACCTGGCATTCTCCACAGACTCTTCCTTCATCAATCAGAAGCTTTGGAATTCCTCTGACTGCTTCCTTGGATATAATCTTCTTCATTCCCCGTAAATGGAGATGTCCAAGACGTCTATGCCACAGCTTCACCTCCTGTTCTTCCTTGGCTGAGGAGCATGTTGTGGAAAAGTTAGAGACTTCAGGTTCCCACAGGTAGCAGTTATCTTTGGACCTGGTTCCTCTCATAACTTCCTGATTGTCACCATTTTTCACAATGCATAGCTCCTTAGTAAACTGAACATGAAACCCTTGATCACACAGCTGACTTATGCTGATGAGGTTTGCAGTTAGTCCTCTTACCAACAGCACATTATTCAGTTTTGGCACTCCAGAACAGTCCAGTTTGCCCACACCTTTTATTTTTCCTTTGGCACCATCACCAAAGGTCACATAGCTGGTAGTGTGAGGTTGAATGTCTACCAGTAGATTTTCCATACCAGTCATATGTCTTGAGCATCCACTGTCAAAGTACCAGTCTTCTCTGGTAGAAGCCCTTAGAGCAGTGTGTGCTATCCTAGCATACCATTGTTACTTCTTAATGGGAACATAGCGCTTATGTGTTTTATGCTTAGGCTTAACATGCAAGGCTTGGTTAGGAAAACCATGAATCCAGTAGCAGATGGCTTTTATATGCCCAAGCCTACCACAGTGGTGACACCTCCACTTCTGGTATTTCCTCTTCTGATGATCATTCATCCTAGTTCCTCGATGTTGAGACATTGGCTTTGACTTCTGCTTGAACTTCTGAACTTTAGCCTTTGGGCGTTTGTGTTCAGTTGAGGATCTTTTCCCAAATCCAAGGCCATATTTGGTTCCAGACTGCTGTCCCACCTTTAGAATCTCTTCCAAGGTGTCAGTTCCCTTATTCATCATTCTGATGGATTTAGTCATCTGATTCAGCTTGGAGGTCAGCAGGGTTACCTCACAATTGAGACCCTCTATGACAGACAGTTGCTTCTGTCTCTCATCTTCCAGTTCCTTGATGAGTTTCTTTTGCTTTTCTCCTTGTGCACGTACTTCTGCACTGGTGGAACACAGCTTCTTATAGGCTGCTGCAAGTTCATCAAAGGTCAGTTCATCTGCACTTGAGTCATCTTCAGAGGCACAAACACTGGTTAGTGCAGTGACATGTTTGGCAGATTCTCCTTCAGATTCACTTTCAGAGTCTCCTTCAGACCATGTGATAGCTAACCCCTTATTTTGCAATTTGAGGTAAGTAGGGCATTCAGCTCTGACGTGTCCATACCCTTCACAACCATGACACTGGATTCCCTTGCCGTGATTGAACTTCTCATCAGAAGTTGATCTTTTCTTAATGTCAGACGGGATGTTCTTGACATTGGGTCTACCTCTTTGATCAATCTTCTTCACGAACTTGTTGAACTGTCTCCCAAGCATGGCTAAGGCTTCTGATATACTTTCATCACCTCCAGTATATCCTGCTTCTGACTCCTCTTCAGCATTAGATACAAAAGCTATGCTTTTGTTCTTCTTCTCAGCATACTCACCCAAGCCCATTTCAAAGGTTTGGAGGGAACCAATGAGCTCATCCACCTTCATGTTGCAGATGTCTTGCGCCTCCTCTATGGCTGTGACCTTCATAGCAAATCTCTTAGGCAAGGACCTGAGAATCTTTCTTACAAGTTTCTCTTCAGGCATTTTCTCACCTAGTCCACCAGAGGTGTTTGCAATTTCAAGAATATTCATGTGAAAGTCATGAACAGTCTCATCCTCTTTCATCCTCAGATTTTCAAACTTGGTGGTCAGCATCTGAAGTTTGGACATCTTCACCTTGGAAGTACCTTCATGAGTTACCTTGAGGGTATCCCAAACTTCCTTAGCTAGTTCACAGTGGTGTACCAGCCTGAAGATGTTCTTGCTGATTCCATTGAACAATGCATTCAAGGCCTTGGAATTTCCAAGAGCTAATGCCTCTTGCTCCTTGTCCCACTCTTCTTCAGGAATCTGCACACTGACTCCATCTTCACCTGTCCTCATTGGATGTTCCCATCCTTTGTTGACAGCTCTCCAGACTTTGCTGTCTAGAGACCTTAAGAAGGCTATCATACGAGGCTTCCAGTCATCATAGTTAGAGCCATCCAACATGGGTGGTCTGTTTGAGTGTCCTAAATCCTTGTCCATGGTACTAGAAAGTAACTTCCCTAGATCTCACCCAGAAATTCACAGGCAGGGTGCCTGCTCTGATACCAATTGAAATTTTAGTTATCAGACTTTGGATGTCACACTGGTTGTTATGACATCCAATTCTGCACAGACAGGGATTATGCAGAACTTAACAGTAAGTGCAGTAAATAACACAAGTAATTGTTCACCCAGTTCAGTCCAACATGACCTACATCTGGGGGCTACCAAGCCAGGGAGGAAATCCACTATTAGTAGTATCAATTCAAAGCTAAACTCACCCGTTTACAACTTATCACTTAATCCCTACCCAATGCAATTTCAATCTTAATCTAAGATCAGAGTTCCTACTCACTCCCCCTCAATCACCTCAGTGATTACTATCTTTAAACAATATTAAAGACAAGTTGAAGTCACACTTCAAACAACTCTTGATTGTGCTTCACAACTTTAATCAAGATACACAGCACTCACGCTTAAAAGCTTTGAGTGACACAACACTTACAACTCAATGAACACCCTATGCCAAAGCTATCATCTACTTGATAATGACTTGGCTTACAAGATACGTCTAATACAAGACTCACAAAAATACAGCAGTGAAGTATGATGGACACACAAAATCTTCACGCCTCAAAATCCCCGAAACTGAATGAAGGAACGCCTTCCTTTTTATATTGCAGTACCCTGGGCTTTTGCACCTGTATTCTCCTGAATTTAAGGTCACGCGAGTTCCCATAAATTCAACATTTAGGTTACTAACAAATAGGCTATTTGTTAGGTTCATTGAATGTAGCTTGGTTGTTGATTTCCTGGTTTTTCTCTAAGCTGTTGACTTCCTGAAGAATAGCCTGAGAAAAAGCTGAAACAGAAAACTGAACAACCTACAATTTAGCATATGCTGTCAGGCATGAATGTCATGACATTCAGCTTGACATCAAGGTCCATATGCTGAGTCTGTTTTTCCAGAAAACAGACTGTACAATTTTGTTGACCTGTACATGATCAAAATGACCATACTACAGTGACAGCTTACATTAATAAATGTCAAAGTGTCCAACTTAACATTTACACAATTGGCCTTAAGTTAGTTCTGTTATTCTTTTGAAGAACAAACTAAGTTACATGCTGAAGTATAGCAGAACACCACTCTGTCTAATCTTCAGCAGCTGCTGTCAATGATGAATGTCATAACATCTAGTTTGACATTCAGTCAGTAGGCCTTATGCCAGGTCTGGTCTTTCCTTGATAACCAGACTGGAAATAAATACTAAGTTCTGACAGAACACCTGCTGTTCTATTCCTTAGTATCTGTTGACAGGTATGAATGTCATAACATCCAGTTTGACATTCAATAAATCATGTGTTAGCTAGTCCTGCAGTAACTACAATGTGGTCACACATACATGTCATGACATCAGTCAGGACATTAGTAACCATCTAGTGTTTTACCATATAATGCAGCCAATTAAACACCTACAAATATAAATAAATAATGATCTTTCCATTTGCATAATACTTGTTTGCACTCCAATTTTCTAAAATCAAAATATCAAATCATTATGCAGGTTGGTTCTCAAACCCATTAAATGTAATGATCCTACTCCCTCTCTAAACTTTGATTTCCCTGTATTTGAAGCAGAGAAAGATAATGATGATGAAGAAGAATCTGATGAGTTATCCTGTTTGCTGGAGCACGAGGGAAAAGCCATTCAGCCATTTGAAGAGCATATTGAATTAGTCAACTTGGGTTCCGATGATGATATAAAGGAAGTCAAGATTGGGTCTCAACTGTGTCCATAAGCTAAGAAGGGGTTGATTGATCTTCTTCATGAATATTGTGATGTATTTGCTTGGCCCTATCAAGATGTGCCTGGTTTAAATTCTGAGATTGTGGAGCATAGATTGCCTTTAAAGCCAGAATGCCCGACAGTCAAGCAGAAGTTAAGAAAAACTCATCCTGATATCGTAGTGAAGATTAAAGAGGAAGTGCAGAAGTAGATTGATGCTGGATTCCTTGTTACCTCTGAGTATCCACAGTGGGTGGCCAATATTGTACATGTTCTTAAGAAAGATGGAAAAGTTTGTATGTGTGTTGATTATAGAGATTTGAATAAAGCCGGTCCGAAAGATAATTTTCCTCTTCCACACATTGATATGTTGGTAGACAATACAACTAAATTCAAATTCTTTTTGTTTATGGATGGATTTTCCTGTTATAATCAGATTAAGATGGCACCTGAAGATATGGAGAAAACCATAATCATTACACCTTGGGGAACATTCTGTTATAGAGTGATGCCTTTCGGTCTAAAGAATGCTGGTGCAATATACCAGAGAGCTATGACCACTCTTTTTCATGATATTATAATATCCTAATTTTGACCCTAAGATCCCTCATGCTATCACATCATGTGCATTGGCTTTGGGATCACACCTTGGCATACCCCTTAACTCTCATTCATTGGGTTTGCATTGGGAGAGATCACCAAGCACATTTGATTGTATCATACTTTATTTTTCTTTTTTTACTAACCAAAATATAAAAAATATGTCTATGTATAGCTTTGTTTCTTTTGTAGGTAGTGTGTGCATCCACCAATGCCTCATCAAGCTCACAACTAGGGTTTAAGACCCTCAGTGCAAGGAGGTAAATCCAAGAGAAACATTACTCTTTATGAAATTCCAAACAACTCTCATGTTGGCATCAAGATCTAGTTTTTCTTGGAAAGTCATTTGTTATGGTGAAAGATTATAAGTCATTTTGTCTGTGCCCTAGTTAGAAGGTCAACTTCCAAGGACATAACTTGATCAATTTTTATGATATGAAGGCCATCCAAGTTGCATGATCAATTTTAATATGTCTTCTCCAACTTCGATTCTTTGAGAAATTTCAAATTCAACATGAAAGGGCATGTGCCAAGAGGAAACATTATAGGTCATTTTGGGCCATTACCATTGAACAAACAATTTTCCTCAACTTCTAAAATGAATAACTCCTTCATGCCAACTCTAAATGAGGTCAAATTTGTGACCAAATTGAAGAGGATTGAAAGAGATACAACTTTGATGAAGGAACCATTTCCATTTGAAACTCATAGAAAAAGTTATTCAAGGTGGGAGAAATGGATATTTGACTTGGTACTTAGAAAAATTTCAATTATGTTTGATTTCTCAAACTTCCACCTTAAAATTCATCACGATACAAGCTTCAAATGGAAAACTGTTAAACATGAAAATTGTTCCCCTTGATGTCACCTTTCCAAAAAGTCCAAGATCACCTCATTTAGAAAATATTTGAATGACTTGCGCATGGTTACTCTTCATGGTCCCATTTGGATGAATAACATGATCATTTCTCGAGTACATTGCATGGTCCCTTGATTTTGTTTCAGCATCATTTGGAATTGAGTTTAGACCTTTTGACATCATTGATTGGGCTATGTACACGCCCACGCAAGCATGCATGATAACATTGCTATTTTTGGATTTTTAATGGAAGTGTGTGAAAAGAACTTGGTAGCCTATAAATACATTGCCCTCGAGCTCAGAATGATGACCCTCTTGCCCAAGCTTCAACCTGCTTCTCCCCCAAACCCCATTGAAAGGATAATCTTGAAGATTTCTTTAGAATAGAGCTTCAATTCTCATTCTATTTTTGAATTGAAACTCCAAGAATCAAAATCCTTTGATCATTCATTTTATATCCTGCAAGTGGATATAAGTAAGCCAAGCCAAATTGAAAGGAAGACCGAGCTCAATTGAAGCAAATCGAAGGTGAACTTTCAGATTTTTCTCTTCTTTGATTCTCCCTCAACTCTCCATAATTTTGCTTGATTTTTGGTTGTCTGAATACCTACCAATATAGGCAACAAGATTGAGTTGCTTTGAGGTCAAATCGAAGCAACTCAGTTCATACTCCTCAAGTTTCAATTCCGCGTATCTTTCAATATAGTGAGAATTGGAGAATTTTGATGGTAGATTTTGATTCTTAACATTTTTCTCTTCAAATTAGTGTATGCACTTTTTATTTTAGTGAAGGTTTGTGGTGGACCAGTCCAGTGAGGTCCACCGGAGAAGATGACTGGAGCCCTATCTCCGGTGGTGTGTCGGCACCCTACCATCCCTTTGATCATGTTTAAACGTTTTAATCTGGACCTTTGATTTGTTTTACCCTGTTTGCAGCGCATTGACTCAAGTCCATTATGTTCCCCATGCACGTGGTCACAAGATCTGCCACCTCAATTAATGAGGGAGATCTGATGGCCCCTGATTTTTCATAATTTCTGATTTTTTTTTAATTACTCTTATTTTGTTTAATTCATAATAAATCCATTTTTAATCCAAAAAATATGGGATTTTCACCAAAAATCTCTAAATATTTTTCTATTCCAAATTATGAATTAAAATTATTTTTTGGATTAATTTAGAATTTTTCATGAGTTAAATGTTTTTATGCATATTTTTAATTGTTTAAAAATACTTCTGACTTTCTAAAAATTGTGAATTTTTTTGTCTAAGGTCCTTTGACATTTTTTGACCTAGGATAAATCCCTTGGCCATTTATTTGGAGTTTTGAAGGGATTTTAGGTTTTGACCAAATTAAAATATATTTTAATTCATTTTTAATGTGATTTTTAATTGATTAAATGTTTAAAAATATCGTTGAGCCATTTTTATGGTTTTGTGATGTTTGAATTTCTGTTTGGGCCTTGGTCATGATGGATTTGACTTTTGTTGGATCAAAACCATTGGATTTAGGGGATTGATGAAATGCACATTTCATCTCCCAAGATGAATGGATGGTTTTGATCAAATGAAATTTCTCTCATGATCAATTTGTGTTTCTATCTCCCCCTCCCCCTTCACCTTCATCCATATTCTTCCCCATTCCCTCATTTGACCAATGAAATCTCTAATGTCTAAAGGCTAATTGATTCATCAATGACCTTGTGTCAGATGAATCAATACAAGTATGACTGAGATAGGTCCCTCCCATTTTCTTTTAGTGTGTGGTATGTTTTAGGAGTTTGGTTCTTTGTACCAAACCTCTAATATGCATTAACATATATATTTTTATTTCCCGACCTCAGATAGTTGTGACTTCTACATAAGTCCAATTACGGATGCTTAACATAGAGCTAAATTTGACCCTCAAGACATAGCATTCTAGTAAGTGAGACTGTAAGTCTCCCATTATTCATGGCATTGTGTGGAGACTTGACCTTTTTTCCTTTCATGGGAGCTAGTGGCATACTTGTTGAATTATCCAAGTTGGAGTCCTTCTCATGGAAGATGTCATGGTTTAAGGATCCATACTTGTGAATGAATGGTTGAGTGTTCTCCAAAGAATGACTTAATCAATTAAAATTCAACATTAACATTTGACTAACCATTGACTAACTCTTATTCGTTATTCTTTTACTTTTAAGTCACTTAATTTATGCAATTTAAATTTTAGTCATTCATTGCCATTTACATTTCATGCAACTTGTTTATGTTTCACTACTTTTCACTTTGCTCATTTGAGCCATATCTTGTGATTATGAATATATTGGTTGTGTATTTTGATTTTGTTTTTGGTCTTAGGATCTTAAAACACCTAATAACAACAAAAACCCTAAAAAAAATTGGTGGACTGTTGGAACTTTATCTGAACCTTTGGACTTAGAATTTGGCAACCTCCCCTGTGCTAAAGGACTTGGCCAATGTCAACATTTTGAGATTGGGCTATCTTGAATTGAGCCTTCATATGATGCAAGACCTTGAGGATTTCTTTGATTCATCTGCTACTTTGTCTTGGTGCTTAATTACTTATTTTGTTTTTTTTTCTATGTCTGATGTTTTGTTCTGAGTTGATGAAGAACATTTCATCTGATGCATTGGAAGATAGTGAAGACTGCTAGCTATTAGAGTGCTTGCTTGGATATTATGACTATCTTTATTTGATGCCTTGATCTTCATGATGTCTGGATATTGCCCATTTCTTATTGCTTATTGTTTGATCAAAGTCCAAAGGAAAATGGGTTTCTATATGACATTCCTGTCTGCTGGATTGCATCTCATTGGTCAGATCTTTTCAACTCTTAACTTTTAAATTTTTTTCTTAGGGTAGTCTCTTCATCTCTTCCCACTTCTTAAATTTCAAAACTTTTCCATCTTTTCAAAACTTTATTTGTCTTGCCATTTCCCACTTAGACATGTTTTAACAATTACAAACTTTGGCCTTATACCATTGAATTTCAAACTCTTTTTTCTTGAATCAAATTTGTAAATAAACTTAAACATATTGACTTAAATTTCAAAAGACAAAAAGAACAAACAACTCCATTCAATTGTTTTGGCCTTTTGTGCCCTTTTTAAACCTTTGATAAAAGCAATTCACCAACTCATTTGAAATTTTTACCACGAACTACGGGGTTTGATCCCTCATTTTTATGTTGGTATGTAGGCATAAGACCGAAGGTCTTGTCAAACACAAAAATATAATAAATGAATTCTTTTATTATTCCCACACTCTATTTTATCAAACATCTTTTATACCAAAAACATATTCACACATAAAAAAGGGCTCCCTAGGACACTTTGGATGCTAACACCTTCCCTCTGTGTAACCAACCCCCTTACCTATAATCTCTGACATTTTATTAGTTTTGATTTGAAAACTTCTTATCTTTGGGTTTTTTTCGTACTTTTCCCACCTTTTATTATCCACCATATTACTTTTGATTTATTATCCACCTTTTATTCTTTGAGAAATTTCAAGTTCAACTTGCAAGGGCATGTGCCAAGAGGAAACATTATAGGTCATTTTGGGCCATTACCATTAGACAAGCAATTTTGTTCAACTTCTAAAATGCATAACTCCTTCATGTCAACTCCAAATGAGGTCAAACTTGTGACCAAATTGAAGAGGATTGAAAGATCCACAACTTTGATGAAGGAACCATTTCCATTTGAAAACCCATAGCAAAATTTATTCTAGGTGGAAGAAATGGATATTTGACTTGGTACTTAGAAATTTTTTAATTATGTTTGATTTCTCAAACTTCCACCTTAAAATCCATCATTATCCAAGCTTCAAATGGAAAAGTGTTCATCATGAAAGTTGTTTCCCTTGATGTCTCCTTTCCAAAAAGTCCAAGATCACCTCATTTGGACAAGATTTGAATGACTTGCGCATGGTTACTCTTCATGGTCCCATTTGGATGAATCACATGATCATTTCTCTAGTACATTACATGGTCCCTTGATTTTGTTTCAGCATCATTTGGAATTGAGTTTGGACCTTTTGACATCATTGATTGGGCTTTGTACACGCCCATGCATGAGAACATTGATATTTTTGGATTTTGAATGGAAGTGTGTTAAAATCACTTGGTAGCCTATAAATACATTTCCCTTGAGCTCAGAATGAGGACCCTTTTGCCCAAGCTTTGACCTGCTTCTCCCCTAAACCCCATTGAAAGGATAATCTTGAAGATTTCTTTAGAAATCGAGTTTCAATTCTCATTCTGTTTTTGAATTGAAACTCCAAGAATCCAAACCCTTTGATCATTCATTTCATATCTTGCATGTGGATAGAAGCAAGCCAAGCCAAATTGAAAGGAAGATCGAGCTCAATTGAAGCAAACCAAAGGTGAATTTTTCAAATTTTTCTCTTCTTCAATTCTCTCTCAATTCTCCATCATTTTGCTTGATATTTGGTTGTCTGAAGACCTACAAATGTAGGCAACAACATTGAGTTGCTTTAAGGTCAAATCAAAGCAACTCAGTTCATACTCCTCAATTTTCAATTCCGCGTATCTTTCAATATGGTGAGAATTGGAGAATTTTGAGGTCAAATTTGGATTCCTGGCGTTTTTCTGTTCAAATTAGTGTATGCACTTTTTATTTTAGTGAAGGTTGATGGTGGACCAGTCCGGTAAGGTCCACCGGAGAAGATGACCGGAGCCCTAGCTACGGTGGTGTGTTGGAACCCCCCATCCCTTTGATCATGTTTAAACGTTTTAATCTGGACCTTTGATTTGTTTGACCCTGTTTGCAGCGCATTGACTCAAGTCCGTTGTGTTCCCCATGAGCCTGGCCATCAGATATGCCACCTCAATTAATGAGGGAGATCTGATGGCCCCTGATTTTTCATATTGATACATGTTTCACTAGAGATCAAAACCTCTAAAGCAACAATTGGTGGTGCAACTTTAGCAGATGCTTCCACAATTTTTAGATTAGTCATAATTTCAGCAGCCTGAATCTCAGTAGGATCCAAAGTACCAACAACAACTTCTTGATCCTGAGACACAAATGCTTCTAGATATTTCTCAGACTGATCCAAGATAGAAGATGCTATGAGTTGATAAATCTTGGTATGAGGCGCAGTTTCTTTGTTCTGAGCAGAGTTATCTTCATTTTTCTTCTTCCTGAATAAGGACACAATTTCTTCCTCTTCTTCTTCCTCAATCTCAGATAACTTCTTTATTCTTTTCATTCTTAAAGGTGCTTATGAGATAACAGATACAGAAATAACCTTCTTGGGAGACATGTCACTTATAGTCTTGAAGGACATTATTACAGTGCTAGCAACCACTTCTTCAACTTCCTTAATATTGCTTAAGTCCTGAGCCTCTTCAATAGAAGTCACTTTCATATCAAACCTCTTAGATAATGATTTGAGAATTTTTATGACAAGCTTTTCTTTAGACATCTTTTCACCTAAGGCAAATGAAGTGTTTGCAATATCGTACAACCTGATTTAGGAATCATAGATAGATTCATCCTCAGATTCTTAAACTTAGTGGTAAGTAGTTATACCCTTGACATACGAACTTTGGGTGTGCCTTCATGTGCAATTATGATAATCTCACATGCTTATTTAGTTTATGAACATGTGTTGATCAACCTGAACATGTTCTTGTCCACACCAATGAAGATAACATTAAAAGCCTTGGAGTTTCCAAGAGCTTCTTCATCTTCAGCATCAGACCATTCAACTTCTGGTTTTAAGCTAGTAGTTCCATCTTCAGAAGAAACCATTGGATGTTTCCACCATTTTATCACAGCTTGCCATGGTTTGTTTCCCAAGAATTTGAGAAAGACCATAATCATAGCCTTCCAATAATCATAATTGGTTCCATCCAAAATATGTGGTTTGTTGAATGATCTTCTATCTTTCATTGTGTCCATTTGAGCATAACTTATCTTCCTTGGAGCTCACCTAACATGCTAGGGTACCTGCTCTGACACCAATTGAAATTGAGTTCCTCAAGGGAAAAATGTCGAGCGTGATGCCCTACCCTAGACAACTGGTTCGATAAGTTAAAACATAATCACCGCAATTAATACAGATTCAATTGTACAAGATGATGGAGCATAAAAGAATTAAAGAATATAATAATTGGTAACACAGTTCGATGCAACAACACCTACTTCTAGAGGGTTAGCTTCCAACCCAAGAAAGGAAATTCATTATTAGTAGTTTAGTGCATTTAGTCTTACAAGCAACAATAAGTCTGATGTTGTTCAATGCATCTTCCTAACACTACCACATGACTTTCTATTTAGGTCTCCCCCTAAATATGAGAATCCCTCTCACTTTCTTTCAATTACTAAACCCTGGCGATAAACTTCAATCCACAATGTTGAATATTGATTTACAACTCAACTAGACAAACCGACAAATATGCCAAGTTACTTGAACATAGTGTTGTATATATACAACAATAAAAAGGACTCAAATAAATCCTAGCATTCTAAAGATCTTCAATGTATTACTTGCTTTTCAATGTAGGTTTTAAGCTCCTTATATACCAAAAGTATTCTTGGTTTTTCTCCTTGAATATTTGATTTAATTTCGTCCAGAATCTTTGCATAATCTATTGGATAAAATTGGTTCCATAAATATATTCAACTCAAAGATATTATTTGGTTTAGTTCAAATTCAAATTTAAATCACATGTAAATCTGATTTGATCTTCATAACTGTCCAGCATATTATATAATGATATTGCTAAAATAAAAGCAATAAAATCTAACTGAATCTTCAACAGAAATTTCATTCCAAAACGCAATAATATGGCCTATTGAGCAAGGCCTATATGTCGTACCCACATGTTGTGACATCGCGTCCAACATGTGTCTCTTCTGCACCAGAAAAACTTCGTAAAGCAGCTTGGCAAACTTGAACACTTCTCCATGTTGTTATTTTGCAAAATGCAGTCAATCCAAGATACACGTATGATACCCAAGATACATTTTCTGATATCCAAGATACATAACATACACTTTCTGATCTCCATTTTTAGAAACAACACATAAAAACTATCAGGCATGATACCCAAGATACATTGTCTGATATCCATTTTTAGACACTCAATTTAAATTTTGAACTGACATGAGTGTTGAAATGCTAACCTTATAGGTACACCCCGTGTCTCCATATCGTTGATCAGCATCACATATAAAAGATTTCACATTGTTAATATACACTTAATTTTTATTACAGAACAATATATATATATATATATATATATATATATATATATATATATATATATATATATATATATATATATATATATATATATATATATATATATATATATATATATATATATATATATATATATATATATTGCCTTTAAAAAGAACCTTGTGTAATCTTTTATTAATAATTTTTTTACCTCAAATTTTTGGTGAATTGACTTTTCGCATTAAACGTGATTTTTATTTAAAATTAAAATTATTTTTTTAATGAAATAAATTATAAAATTTAGGGCTAAAGTTAAAGTAAAACCTAAACTTTTCATATTGTCAAATAATTGAGCGAGGAGAGGCGATAGCATTTTAGGTTTAAAAATGGTACCAAGAAAAGATACGGAACTATTAGGTGGGTGGTGATGTGAACCAAACGACAATACATGCAACGTACCAGAATTCACCGATGAAGCACACGTTTTATTTCACGTGATTGTACCAATTTGATTGAAATTAGGTTCAGTTGTGCTATGTTGATACCAAATTTTCTACCCCGTATCTATACATCATAATTTTTTCAAAATATTTTAAGAGTTACATAGAAATCAAGACAAAGAAAAAATATTAAAATAACAAAATATACATGTAATGGTATATAAATATGGTGTAGTTGTCATTTAAAGTGTAATCATATCATTTCTCATTAGGTTTACTTAATTTGTTCAAGTCAGTTCGGGGTCAAATACAAGAAAATATTTTTATTTAAAAGTAAATATATTTTTATGAAAGATAAATTATATTTTTATTAAAAATATTAAGATAATTGATATGTGGATTTTCTCATTTAAAAATACTTAAATCTCTATATTTTTAATCAATATAAAACTTCTCCCTACTATTTCCATTTGTTGTTCTCAACTATACTATTCTAACCCTAGTTTTGTGGGCCCTTTTCCTTGAGATAATGTGCTAACATAGTGTTAGCCCAATTCTATATACTGAACTCATGCACCAAAAGGATATTGACGATGACAAGTAGGTAGATTTTACGCCAAAAGCTATTAACTCAAAAATATTAATTATTACTCTAAAATATGGCGATACCTTAGACATGTCTAGAAGAAAACATTAGTTATGGATTAATTTTGTATCTAAACTTACATTCTTTCTCATAAAATTTGTCCATCAATTGAATGAATATGATAATGATTAGGTTTTATCATTTGTTACATGAATTTTATTAAGAGAAAATAGATGAGATATTAATGATGTAAATTGATTTAGACTGTGAATCAATAACGATCCTAAATTCCGTTAAATTAGATTGAAAATTTTAAACTATTTATATTAAATAAAAAATGAAATATTTTTATTAGATGATGACATGATAAAATCATATAAATTTATTGAAATTAGAGATTATAAATTCTTTTTTCAATCGCAAGCGGTGCTGGTGCTGATATTTCACTCCTTTATCATGAAGCAACTAGTAACAAGAATTTCAATATTATGCACTCTAAGAAACAGTGGATCTTGATTTGTTAGAATTCTTTTCTAGGTCGCGTCATATTCAAAGAAATGTTTGTGTTTTTAAAATAGAGGTTGAGTATGAAAAACTTCTAATTTTTTTTCCATCTTATCATATTATATATTGATTATTGGATAATTGTCGGTATCATCATAATAAATTTACAAGTTATAGAGGAAGGAAAATATGATAAAGAAGGAATTTTATGTTCCTAAAATATTGAATTGTCCGACATAAGAGAATAATACAACGAAGGTAGATGAAATACCAAGTAAATCTCCAATAAGTGGATAAAAACCATCGAGTAGATGAGGTTCCTCTTAATATCAATAGTAATTTTGAATAGGATGTTGGATGTGAAATTCCAGCCTAAGCCATTGCATGAAAGGACCAATTATTTCTTAAATTAATAGAATTTAAAGATTAAGGATAAAATAGTCATTTTACTATAAGTGATATTTTAGTCATTCTCAAGAATGTCACATAGTGTTTTAAGTGAAGTTAAGGTGCATTTGGATTTAAAAAAGTGATTAAGTATTTAAATCAGGGTTTGGAAATAAGGGCAATGGTAGAATGTTCAAAACTAAAATGAAGGATAAAATGGTCTTTTAGGGCTTGACATGCTTATTTATATTTGAAGAAATTCAAATGCATATTCCACTATTACGAATAATATATGTTATGACAAAAGTTTTATTTCACTGAATAAAAAATCGAGTAATTTCAAGATGCGTCATGTTTTTTTAGAAGTAATTCATATTTAGTAGTAATAGTATTAGTTTTTGTTAAGCTTAACCTAACTAGTGTAGGTAAGCGTTTTTCCTACATGACATTATTGTTTGTATATATAAACTAGTGTAGTTGTCAACAATGTTCTGTGTAGTGTGTACTGAGTGTGTGCATTGTGTACAATGAGTGTGTAACCATTTTCTATAACCGCTTTGTAAGAGTAATGTAAGTTTGTTATTCTCTATCTTCTCTCTCTTCTTCCATTTTCATCTTCTTCATCTTGTTCACCAATAATTGGTATCTAGAGCTCTGATTCAGATCCATAGAGAAACACAGGGAAAGACGAGTGAACGGTGAAGTGTTTTGTGATTGATTTTGTTTCTTGAATTCGTGTTGAATTTTTTTATCGAAATCATAACAGAATCACATTTCTTAATTCTGCGAGATTGGGAAACACTAGTGTTTGGTAAGATCTGAGTGATTTATACAGGGTTGAAGATGAACGGAAACGGTAATATGAGTACTAAGCTTCCAGTATTCAATGGTAAGATCTGGAATCGGTGGATGATTCAGATACGTGTTTTGTTTAGCGCTTAAAATGTTCTTGATCTCGTCAACGACGGTTACATTCCGATTGCACTTCTAGAAAATGCAATATATGTGCAGAGGAATGCTCAACGTGATATGAGGAAAAAGGATTAGAAGGCGTTATTCTTCATCCATCAGTGTGTGGATGGAGACATGTTTGAGAAAATTATTTTCAAAGACGGTGAAGGTTGCGTGGGACACACTGGTACGATTGCACGACAATGATGCATAAGTGAAAAAGGTGAAGCTTCAGTCTCTATGTAAGAAGTATGAGAATCTCAGCATGAAGAACAATAAGAAGGTACCTGCCTACATATCCAGAGTGATTCTGATAAAAAATGAGATGAAGTCGTGTGGAGAAACTCTCTCTGAAGAAAGTATCACTTAGAAGGTAATTATGTTTGTTACTCCTCAGTTTGATTATATTGTGGTAGCAATTGACCATTCTAAGGATCTTAGCACCATGAGAATTGAAGAGTTATAAAGCACTCGAGACGCACAAGAGTTGTGTCTAACTGAGAGAAACTATGAAATGGAGGTAGAGCAGCAGGCTCTCAAAGTAGCTTCTCGTAATAAATATCAGAAGTGGTCTTGGTTAGAAGCTAGGAAGAGATCTGATGGTGTTCAGAAGTCAGAAACCTCAACTTCTGAAAGGCATAAGAGTGCTCAGAAGGGGAAGGATAAGTATGACAAGAGGAAAGTTTAGTGCTACTACTGTAAGAAGTTTGGCCACTTCGCTGCTGATCGTTGGTAAAATAAGGAAAGGAAGTCAGAAGAAGCCAAAATAGTCATAGGAGATTCTGATGATGAATATATACCATTGATGGCTTATGAATCCGATGATGCATATTTGGGATATTGGTGGTATATGGACACTGGCTGCTCAAATCATCTTACTGGAAATAAGAAATGGCTGATTGACTTTAACTCTAGAAAGAGAATAAAGATCAGATGTGCTAATGATAAATACCTCAATGCTGAAGGTATGGGAAATGTCATAGTAGTTCTGAATAATGGTAAAACAAAATTAATTCGGAACGTGTGGTATGTTCCTGACATGAAAAGTAATTTGATGAGTGTAGGTCAATTAATTGAGAAAGGATTTTAAGTTACCATGATGGATAATCTTTTGAAGTTATATGACTGTAATCAAAAGCTGATTATGAAGTCAGGATAGGGGAGGAATAGAACATTCAAAGTGAATGTTAAAACTGCAGACTCTGAATGCCTTATTGCAATAAGTGTTATGAAGGAAAATAAGTTATGGCATAAAATATTTGGTCATCTGAACTTCAGAAGCTTAAGGCATCTGAATTCAAAGAAGTTGGTATATGGAATTTCTGCAATTAAGAAGGCAGAGAAGTCATGCAATGTGTGCATGAGAGGGAAGCAACCAAGATTTTCATTTGCATCTGAAATGCCTCTGATAGCAAAGGATACTATGGGTGTTGTGCATTCTGATGTGTGTGGACCATTTCCAGTACCTTTATTTATAGGGAATAAATACTTTGTGTCATTTGTTGATGAGTTCACATGGATGACGTGGGTATCCCCTATAAATTTCAAACACGAGGTGTTAGCCAAATTTAAGAAATTCAAAATCAAGCCTTAGAATTAGAGTGGTCAGAAGCTGAAAGTTCTCAAAACTGGTGGTGGAGGTGAGTATAACTCTACAGAGTTCAGAAAGTTCTATAAGGAGAATGGGATTGAGCATGAGGTGACTACTACGTACATTCCTCAACACAATGGTCTTGATGAAAGAATAAATTGAACTTTGCTTGATATGATAAGGAGCATGCTGAAGGAGAAGAGGCTACCTCACACCTTGTGGGGAGAAGATGTTGCCACTGCAGAATATGTGCTCAACAGGTGTCTGTCATACCCCAAAACTTATCCTTCCTTTTTCCTTTTTTGCATATATCATTGGCATACATACAAACCATATCATGCATGACCATTGTATTTGGTCATGAAATCACAAGCATGGCCATAATTTCATTTAGAGATGGTTCTTGGTTGCTCTTGTTACTCATGTAGGTAGTCATGTTTCAAATCAAGGAAAGAACAAGGTCTTTTGGGCCAAGAGGAATGCAAGTTTGTCCATGGTGTTTCCAAGGTGGTTCATTTGTTTATTTCCATGCTACATCACTCAATCTTCAGTATAAATCATACATAACTCAATCCCTAATCAATATTTAATTAAGGGTTTCTCATTGCATTATCATCATGTCTTAGAATGCAAGAAAACATCAAGTTTGCAAAAGGTAGGCAAGTGTGGTTGACCTAATTTGCAAGTATGCGCTACTTTTGGTCCAAGCTCCATAACTTTTTCAATTTTCATCCAAATAACAAGCTTATTTGATCCAAATGTGAATTTTAGGATCCTCTACAACTTTTATTCAAGGTCCAAACATTAATTCATCCATTTGAGACCTCATTTGTGCCATTCGCCAAGTTGCCAATTTGGGCCAAAACCTTGCCATTACCCATACTTCCCACCCTTGCTATTTTCAGCTCAATTATCCTTTTCATCCTATTCCTTTTGCATTGTGTTAAGCTTACGAAAAAGATCATTTGGCCCATGTTTGGCTCAAAATGCACTAGGAAATCAAAAGTTATGGCATCATGAACATTGAACCTCAACATGACCTAGCATGCTGCAAGGTACTTGACCATTTGCCTAGCCCATTTTTCAGGTCACAACCTCAACTTTACAAGCCCACAACTTTCACCTCAAAGCTCCACTTAGAGTGATTCTTTTTTAGTCTTATTCTACTCCATGAAGTGAACATTTTTCTCAAAGAAAATCACAAAACACACAAGTGGATTGAAATTGGCCTAAGCATGAACTTGGTGATCCAACTCTGTTTTAGTCTGTGACCTATAATGTTGAAACTTTTAAAAATCACTTTGGGACCACTCCTCACACATTCAAACCAATTACCCATGACGAAACGCATCTGAAGACAACTTGAAACAACCTGAAAAACTCCAAATGCACGAGTTTGGCACCAAATTTTCACACTTTCGGGATCTGAAAAATTCCCACTCAATTCGCACGAATTCGAGCCAATTCCACACGTATTTTGATCCCATTTAATTCCCTATAAATAGTGGAATCTATTGCATTCATTTTCAATCTTTGAAAGCCAAAGAAACCCCGCCACCATTGAAGACTGATACCTCTAAAAACTAGTTACTCTCTTTTTCGATTCGAGCTCTTTCCCTTCCAATTCTCTTCCTAGAATCCTTCCTCGACATCTTCTAAAGGTGTTTTAAGCTTTGCTTTGGTCTGAATCTTCCTACAAAATTGCTTCCAGATCCACCATTGTTACCATTCTCTTTGTGAGGTTCCATTGGTCAAAAGCCCTAACCTCTTTGCCATTTCTTTTTTATATTAACCATTTAATTTTGCTTTTAAGAACTATGGTTCTTCGAGTTTATGAGAAAATTCTTCCTGCTCAGAGCAAATCAATTACTTTGGTGCAAAGATACATGAACGATGAAGTGTTTCACGTCTAAATCCATGTTTGATTCATGTTAAAAACACGAGTTCATGATGTTGCAAAATCAAAATCTGGAGGTTGAAGATAAAGTTGCTTCACGCACTTCCATGCCAAATTTAAATCCTCCCTCCAATGAGAATGCAGTGCGTGTCCTAGCCGTTGTGTTCAAATGTTTTAATTTCTCTTTATTTTCATTTTATGTCATTTTCTTCCAAAATTCATTAAAAATAGTTCCCTTATTAATTTTCATCCAATTTTTTCCCATAATTCTATAAAAATAGTTTCTACCTCATGCCATTTTTTTGCATTTTTTTAAAATCATTTTTTCATTTATTTCATATTTTCTCTTATTTTTATTTAATTTTCTTTTTGTATTTTTATTTTAATCATTTTAAAACATTTTTGACCCCAACTTTTGAGGTCAAACTTCTCATACTTTTATTGACCTTCCACATTTTTCTTAGACTTTTATTTGATGTTTTGACCATTCTTTGAGATTTTTCCTTTTATCTTCTTTATTTAATAAATATTAAATCATTTTAATTCATTTTATTGTAATTTTTGTTGACCACTTGTTGTTTTGAGTTGACTTGATTGCTTAGTTGGTGATTTCTTCCTCATCTCAAATCATTGATATATGTACTTGAGGTTGATCAACCTTCTTTGATCCAAAACTATTGATAGGTGATTATGAATCATCTTCAATACTTTGCATCAATGATAGGTTAACCCTCGATGCGCCATATTTTGGGTCCTTTGATTTGAGGATAGAATGATCCCGTGTAATTGGCTTGATTCTCTCTTTCAGTTACTTCCATCTTCATATCTTTGTTTTGCTTTGCTCATTGTGTGACATTATTGTTTGAGATTAACTTTGGGTTAATTCTTTAACTTGTCTGACACATACATTTCCATTTCCCCGACATCATTTAACTAACCACTAACTTCTAAATTTAATCTTTCTCTTAACATTACTCTTGCCACTTATATTATTGTCATTTAATTCAAGTCATTTAAGTTTATGTCATTTACTTAATGCACTTTAATTTCATGTCCCATTATCATCATATCACTTCATCTTACCATATTCATATGTTGCTCTTATCTTGTTTGGTTATTTGCTTGTTAATCTTAATGAATCAAAACATGATAAAATAACTTGGACCTAATCTTAATCATATGATTGATCTGGAGTATTGAAGACCTTTTGGACTTTGGACTTTGACTTAGGATTTATGCTGTTTACTTGACTTGGAGTGATCCTGGACCATGACACCTTGTGGACACTTTGACTTGCTTTTGTTCTTGTTGAACCCTTGGTTTTTGTGTGTTGTTTCATCTGCTTTATGACTTTTTCATATTGCATTCATCTGCTTAGGTTTATGATGACATTGAAATTCACCGTATTTTCGACTCCGATTTCGCATGCATTTTAGTTGTTTTATTGTTATTTTGTTATGTTATTACTATGTGTTTCTTTGTTTTCATGTTTTCAGTCTAATCAGAGCCCCGATCGAGAAAAGGAGTGAAAATGAGCTAAAAAGCCTAAAAATCAGCATTTTGCACTTGTGGCTCCCACTGTGGCTGGCGCCATGGGTCCAGCCATGATGTGTCATATTCCAACTTCTTCTCAACTGCCACAGATCCCACTATCTCCATTTGGGCGCCACAATTTACTCTTATGGCGGGCGCCATGGTGTGGTGGCGGGCGCCACAAGAACAAAGAAGATTCCCTCCCAAATTCAAACTTAAGGGCATCCTTATCATTCCCATTATTTTCCTTGCCTATAAATAGAGACTTGATTTCATTTGTTTCATCATCCAAACTTAGATCAAAACTTAGTTACAACTAGGCATATATTCAGTATTGTAAAAATGGTAATCGCTTCACATCGGAGTGTTGCCACACCGTGTAATCGAGTCCGTAATCGAGTTTGGAGCACTTTGGAAGGAAGTTAATCCTGCCGCCATTTTCATTTCTGTTTCGCACTTTATTCGACCCTCCGATTGGAGCAGGTTTTATTGCTTTACCTTTGTCTACTTTACTTTCCCGCACTCGCACTTTACTTTATTTATTTTCCGCACTCGCACTACTTTATTTTATTTCTCGGACTCACACTACTTTATTTTATTTCTCGCACACGCACTACTTTTATTTATTTCTCGCACTCGCACTACTTTTATTTATTTTCCGCCCTCGCACTACTTAATTTTATTTCTCGCACTCGCACTACTTTGTTTACTTTCCGCACTCGCACTACTTTTATTTAAATTAAAATGCACCTTTACTTTACCATGTCTAGCTAAACCTATAAAGGCTAGAATGTAAGGATCATAATTGAACCGATAATTCATCCAATTGTTCGTAGAAACACTTAAGGGCTATTTTGACTTTCAACTTAAGTTTTCCCGCACTTAATGTCTGTTGGGTAAGATCGAAAGTCGCCCGACGTCTATTTAAACTTAGTTGGTTTTAACTATTTCAAATACAGCGAAAGCGCTTTGTTTAGTTCATTAGGAGTTTTTAACTTAAAAAGAAAAGTGATTTTAAAACTATTTTCGGACGCGTTTATAAGTTTAGAGTCTGGTTCGTGAGAACCTCTTTTGGTTAATAAATCCAGGTCAAAATACTTTTCAACTTAGTCAAGATACTATATTTCTTAAAAATAAGTTTACTACACTAACGCAATGCGCGCCTTTTTATAAGTGACAATAAGAGGGTTTGATTAGGGAGTACAACTCGGTTCTGAATACGCGAAAGCGACAGTTCTCGTTAAATTGGTTCTTTTCAAAGTAGGAAACACTGCCCATAAGTAATTCTATTAGCAAGTACTTGGATTATTAATTGATAATGTGAATTACATTCGAACTTGTCTTTATTAATTGAATTTTATTTAATACTTTATTTTTCATTGTGCACTCTTAAAACCCCTATTTTGATTACCTTAGATAAACACCATAACGATAGATAACGAGAGATTGACACTTGGTCATTGTGGATTCGACAATCTTTTATATTACTCTGACGCGTTCCTATACTTGCGAAAAACACACATCAGTTTAGCACACTCATATACACACATGAATTTCTCTTGGGCTACCTAATAATGAAACATAAGACAGTACACTTCGGACCACATTGCTTTCTCTTGGGCTACCTAACAATGAGACCCTAGGTTTGCTTTGTATGTTCATGCATTCTTGTTTTTTCATTAATCCTACTCCTTTGATTTGGTCTATACCAACTCCCATTGGACCTACTAAATCCTTTCATTTGTTACCACTTCCCTTTTGTTTGTGTCAAGTGACCATAAGTCCCTTGGTCACATGATAGAACTTGCCTTTGTCACTTTGGAGAATCATCCTCTCAACAAGTTCAAGTCCCTCAGTTGACTTCAACTTTCATCAACAATCATTCATCTGACTCATCCCCACAAGCACCTTTGGGACCCTGCTCCAACAATTTGTCAATCATTGACTATGCTTGCATGCCATGAGCCTTAAGCAATAGAGAATGATGACAGAGGATCTTCCCTATACTTGTCTAGAATATATTTGGGTACGGGATGAATGACTCAGTTGCTCATAGTATTTTCCTTTATTCATAGGCTTTAGTGCAATTTTAGTTGGTTCACTGTCAAGTCTTCCCCTAGCCTATGTGGCTCCTTTCTTCAGATCTTCTTGGTTTTGACATCATCTGCAATCATTTATTTGAGGGTTGACACCTTTATCGTTTTCCCTGGGTTGACACCTTTATGGTTATTCCCTTTCCCTTACTATATCAGACCTTGTGCCTTGGTAAGACCATTGTCATGTGAGTCTCCGACTTTGACAAGTTTCTTGTAGGTTTCAACACCATTTGCAATCACTTCTTTGAGGGTTGACATCTTTATGGTTATTCCATGGGTTGACACCTTTATGGTTATTCCCTTTCCCTTACCATATCAGTCCTTATGCCTTAGTAAGAGCCTTGTCATGTGACTCTCCGACTTTGACAAGTTTCCTATTGGTTTAAACATTACTTGCAATCACTTCTTTTAGGGTTGACACCTTCATGATTATTCCCTGGGTTGACACCTTTATGGTTATTCCCTTTCTTGGTTTAGACACATGTTCCTTACCATGTTAGACCCAGTGTTTTGGTAAGACCCTTGTCGTGTGAGTCTCTCGATTTGGTAAGTTTCCTTTTTGTTGGTTTAAACACCATTGCAATTCCTTTTCTTTTGGGACACACCTTTATGGTTAACCCCCATCCTTTTATTTTGGTTTAAACATTGCCCCCAATCTTGTCTTTTTTTAGTCTTTATCCTCTGAACTACAGAGCTCTGACTTTCTCGTTGCACTATGAGAATATGTAGGCACAAGGATGCGAGTCCTTGGCGAGCACTTTTCTCCCCCCCCCCCCCCCTCTTTCTCTCTTTGGTTCTCCGAACTACGAGACTCTGACTTTCTCATTTCACCATGAGAATACGTAAGCATGAGGGCCTCAATCCTCCTCGAGCACTATTTTTCTAACCCTTTTTATATTTTGCAGGTATATGAAGGTAGTAACACCCATCCAAGCAAGAGCATTCAAGGCGGTTCCCATGGAGTATTATGGATGTGAGGGGTGTTAATATCTTCCCCTTACATAACCTATTCCCTTAACCATTTCTCCGTGTTTCTATTTCCCTTTGGGTTTTATCGATATTTTCCTTTCCCTCTTTTGGAATAAATAAAATTTGGTGGCGACTCTGTTGTACCTTCGAGCATGTGATGCATTCGGTGGGTATATTTCAGCTAGCTTCAGCTGGTGACTCTATTTAATCATCTTTAACCCGAAGGTAAGAATTTTCTTAGCTTTTCGTATGTTCGAGTTAAAAGAGGAGTAATTACAAGAGTAACTAAAAATTTGCCCGAAAAAGGGAGATTACAATGAGTAACAAATAATCTGGTTGATTTGATCTGTTGGGGATAAACTGAAAAATTTCGCTGGGGAGATAGATTAGCTACAAGATGAATACTTGATATGCATGATTGTTTACTTATAATGTGTATGCAATACAATTGCAAGGTAAAGTTTGTTGGATGACGGATGAACTTTGACTCGTTGGTATCCATAACAGAGAACTCTGCATGGGAAAGCTTCAAAATTGTCACTGCTACTGGGGGAAAAACCTGCTGGCTAAGGACTTCCATCCTACTCTAATTGGGGAAAGAATAGTGCATGATCGATTTGAGCAAAAGTAGATACAAATGTTCAACAAGTGCTAACCGTAAACTACTGATAGTCCACTGGGGCATTTTCAATAATAAAAGCAATGCATGGGGTTTTTTCCTTTGATTTAGTTTTTTATTATTCTTAAATTTGTATGGCATTATGTAATCAAGAGTGGTAGTTTTTTTGCAAATAAAATGCAGAAAAATAAAAAAAATGAGAATTTACTGAATAACGACTGAATTTTATTGCTTGTGGAAAATTTTGTACATATAGAGTGTATACAAGGATGCAAAAATCCTTAAAAAGGAGATTGTAAAAATTGAAAAACAAATTAAATGGAAATGGGAAATTTGTTTGACTTTCCATTGGTCGTAACATTAGATGTCATTCACTATAGTACTGGGCTTCAAAAATTTACTTTGGTTGACGGTGATTGGACTGATCGGATGCCGCTTGAGGTCAAGTTGAGAGTCAAACTAAGATTGAGAATGTGCTTAAAAGACAACATTAGGATACAGTCAAATTCCTTTATCCCTAACTTTTGCATGAAATGTTTTATTCTTTTGTCCACTAGGATGCCATTTTTGCCTAAGTCTCCCTCTCGGGTTTCCAACTTAACGGACTATTGTTATTTTTTGTTCAATCCCTAACTTTTGCATGAACATTTTGTTTTTTGGTCCATCGGGATAGCCATTTTTGCCTTGATTAGTTCTGACGAGTTCCAATCTAGCGGGCTTTATACTCATTTTGTTTAGCCTAATATATTTTGACTATATCTGAGTTTACCAGCATTGGCAAGTCATCCACATCCATTATGGTGAGAATGAGAGCCCTTCCCGAGAAGGCATTTTTTACAACAAATGGCCTTTTATAGTTGGGAGTCCACTTGCCCCGAGGATCCTAGTGTGTGGAGGAAAGTCTTTTGAGCACAAGCTTTCTGGCTTGGAGTAAACAAGGAAGAATTTGCTTATAAAAATCTCTCTTGAGGCATCATTGGTACAACTGACCATGGAAAATGTTCGTCAAATGCTTCTCTTCAATGAGATTCAGTTGATCATATATGGACTCCACCCATTCAACATCGTCAAGGTCTGCTTTCATAATAACCCTTAGAGAGGGGATCTCAACTTCAATAGGCAGAACATCCTCCATTCCATATACTAGTGAATAAGGACTTTCCCCAGTAGAGGTACGCACTAAAGTTTTATAGCCGTGTAGAGCAAAGGGAAGCATCGCATGCCAATCCTTATAGGTTTTTACCATCTTCTAGACTATTCTTTTGATTTTCTTGTTAGCTGCTTCAATGACACCATTCATCTTGAGCCGGTATGGTGAAGATTTATGATGTTTGATCTTGAGTTCTTGATACAACTCATTCATCATCTTGTTGTTCAGGTTACTGACATTGTCAATAATAATCTTGTTAGGAACACCATAGTGGCATATTATTTATTTCTTGATAAACTTCGCAACCAGTTATCTCGTGACATTTGTATACGAAGCATCTTCAACCCACTTCATAAGGTAGCCAATGATAACAAGAATGAAATGATGATCATTAGAGGCTTTCGTTTCGATCATACCGATCATATTAATGCCCCACATAGAGAAAGTCCAAGGAGACGTCAATACGTTCAAAGGAGTTGGAGGAACATGAATTTTGTCACCAAAAATCTAGCACTTGTGACACCTCTTGACAAAGTTGTAACAATCCACTTCCATTGTGGTCCAATAATATCCATCCCGAAGAATCTTCTTAGCCATTACGGTCCCCTTAGCATGTACACCTTAATAACCCTCATGGATGGAACTTATGATCATGCTTGTTTCATGTCTATCCGCGCATCTGAGCAACACGAAACCATAATTCCTCTTGTATAAAACATCCTCATTCAAGAAAAAATTAGAATGAAATCTTCTTAAAGCTTTCTTATCTGTGATGGATGCTTTCTCGGGATATTCCCATCTTTTAAGATATCTCTTAATATCTTAGAACCAAGGCTTATCATTAGATTCGGCCTACATTGGTATGTAGTGTGCAGGTTCATCCAAGTGGTTAATGTGGATAGAAGGTGCTTTGTTCATTCACTTGTCTTTAAACATGGATGAAAGAGTTGCAAGAGCATTAGCCAACTGATTATTTTCCCTTGGAATGTAATGAAAAGTGATTTCATAAAAATAAGGAATCAGCTTCACGATGTGTTCTCTATACGAAATTAGCTTCTTATACCGAGTTTCCCAATCACGTCGGGCTTGACTAATTACTGAAGCAGAGTCTCCAAACACTTCAAGAATCTTGATTCTTAAGTTGATGGGCACTTCAATACCATAGATGGATGCTTCATATTTGGCCATGTTGTTTGTCCAGTCAAAGCAAAGTCTGGTGGTGAACAAAATATGAAAACTAGTCGGAGATGTAATTATTGCCCCTATTCCATGGCCTTTAGCATTAGAGGCACCGTCGAACATGAGCATCCATCGCGCTCCTGGTTTGGGTTTTTTGTCAGGGCCAGGAATATTGAAGTCTCTAATGAACATGATATCCTCATTGGGAAAGTCAAACTTGATCGGCTTGTAATCCTTCACAGGTTGATGAGCAAGGTAGTCAGACAAAACACCCCCCTTGATAGCTTTCTGAGTCACATACTAGATGTCATACTCGGTTAACAACATTTGCCATCTAGAAATTCTTCCACTGACATCGGGCTTTTAAAAAATGTACTTTATGGGATCCATTTTGGATATCAACAAAGTAGTGTGGCAAATCATATACTGCCTTAGGTGTCGAGTTGCCCAAGATAGAGCACAACAAGTCTTCTCTAACAGTGAGTATTTGGTCTCACGTTCAGTGAACTTCTTGCTCAAGTAATAGATTGCATGTTCTTTACAGCCCGTGCCATCATGCTGACCCAAAACACAATCCATTGATTCATCTAGCACAATGAGATACATGATTAAAGGCCTACCAGGAATGAGTGGTTTCAAGATCGGTGGTTCTTGCAAATACTTTATTATTTTGTCAAATTCCTCTCGATAATCATCATTCCACACGACCGCTTGATTTTTCCTTAACAATTTGAATATCGGTTCATAGGTAAGCGTTAGATGCAAGATGAACCAGGATATGTAATTAAGTCGTCCAAGGAACCCTCAAACCTCTTTCTCTGTTCTAGGAGCTGGAAATATTGAATGGCCCTAACTTTGTCTGGGTCAACCTCTATAAGTTTCTAACTTACTATGAACCCCAACAATTTGCCGGAACGAACCCTGAAAGTGCACTTAGCAGGATTTAACTTCAATTCAAATTTGCAAAGTATGGAAAAAAACTTTATCCAATGGTCCAAGTGATAATCTTCAGTCTTGGACTTAGCAATCATATCATCCATATACACTTCAATCTCCTTGTGGATCATGTCATGAAAAAGAGTCATTATAGTTTGTTGATATGTTGCCCCTGCATTCTTCAAACCAAAAGGCATGACTCTGTAGCAGTAAGTTCCCCAAGGTGTGATGAAAGTTGTTTTCTCCATATCGGCTGGAGCCATCTTTATCTGATTATACTCTAAGAAACCATCCATGAAAGAAAAGACTGAGTGCTGAGTTGTATTTCCTACCAAAACATCGATATGCGGCCTAGGAAAATCATCATTTGGGCTTACTTCTTTTGAACCGGAATAATATTGGCAACCCACTGAGGATACTCGACGATAGCTAGGAAACCAACATAAAACTATTTCTTAACCTCTTCTTTGATCTTCAGTGGCATGTCTGGTCTGGTTCTTCGAAGCTTCTACTTAACCGGAGGACATTTGGGGTTGAGCGGTAGGCAATGTTCAACAATGTTGGTATCTAACCCAAGCATATCTTGATAAGACCATGCTAAGGTATCAACATACTCACGAAGTAACTCTACCAACTCACGGTGTACATGCTCGACAATGGATGCCCTAATCTTGACATTTCTTCTGACTTCTTCAGAGCTCAAATTGATCACTTATAATTGTTCCTTGTGCGGATGAATCTTTTTTTCTTCATACTCAAGAAGTCTGGAAGCTCAGGCGGTACTTCACAATCTTCTTCACCGTCGTCTTCTACTTGGTTAATTGGAAACCCAAATTAACAATGAGTTTCAACAATCTTGCGTTTAGTGGAATTGCTTTCTCTGCATGTTATGAGCTTATTTTAGAATGGATTTTTGAAAAAGTTGTGAAAAGAAAAGAAAAGAAACTTTTGCCATTTATTTTTAGTGAAAACTAAAAATAAAAGAAAGAAAGGAACATGATTTTGAATGCAAAAATTATCTTTAATTGATTGAATAATACTTTTAAAAACATGGGAGGCCCTTACAAGCTATCCACATGCCTCGGGTGAAGGCAAGAGACAAGGAAAAAGCAAAATACATTACATTTCTTCCGAGAAAACCACGGGAACCATAATAGAAGTCCAGTTATCAAGCTTGAATCCGGAGGACACTAGCGAATGAGACCGGAGACTGCACGTTTGTCGGAGCTTGCCCCATATACTAATGTCACAGAAGAGTCCAATCGGTAGCCTGCACTACAAAACTTGACTGGTTTAAACCCCTTACCTCCCCTCTCAACTGGATGACGGGAAGTAGGACGATAACCAAGAGCAAAATGATCGTGATTCTGAAAGACTCTCACAATCTCTCCCAACCAAGGAGAGGACGATTCTCTAGAGTCTACTTGGCACTCTTGGCCGATGAAAACACCAAGGTTGTTAATTGTCTTTGATTGGCCGACATAGAGCTGACTTCTTCAAAATCTAAACCTTGGAAAGTAACCTCAACTATTCCTTCCTCAGTTTCAACATATTTGAAAGAAAAAAGTTCGCTGATTATAGAATCTTCTTCGCCACAAACGGTAACAAGCTTGTCCTCAAATAAGAACTTTAGTTTCGGATGAAGAGTAGAAGTGATATCATCAGCTGCGTGGATCCATGGCCTCCCTAATAGGAATCTCTAGACATGGTTGATATCCATGACTTGGAAAGTGATAGTAAACTTGTGGGGACCCACATAAATTGGCAAATAAACTTCCCCAGTGACCTCCCTCTGAGATATATCAAAAGCGCGAACAATCGAAAGTGCTTGCTCTCATCTCTGGTCCCTCATACTGCAGTTGGCTTAATGTGCTTTTTGGAAAAACATTAAGCGAAGAGCCAGTGTCAACTAGGACCCTTGAGATTAAAGTGTCTACACAAGTCACAAAAATGTGCAAAGCTTTGTTGTGATTATGGGCTTCAGTTATCAACTCAGCTTCGTTAAAACCCAAATACCTGCTTGCAGATATATTGGCTACCATATCATTGAATTGTTCTACTGAAATATCCTGCATCACATGAGCCGTGCTGAGCACTTTCAAGAGAGCTTTCCGATGAGCTTAGGAGTTGAGCAATAACGACAAGATTGATATCTTTGACGGAGTCTGGCCCAGCTAGTTGACAATCTTGAAATCACTTTGTTTGATCAATTTTAAGAATTCCTATCCTTCTATTGCAAAAATAATCTTCTCAGCTTGCTCTTTCTAACTAACCGCTTCCTTTCCCCTTGAAAATGCCGCTTCTTCTGATTTATCAAAAGAGTTAGGTGCCCTAGTCGGATAGTAGGAACACAAATAGATGCCCCTTCCTGAGGAGAAGGAACTATTACGGTAACCACTGTTGAAGTATATTTTGGTGCGAACATGCGACCACTACGGGTCATCCCTCTCGGACTGGCTATATTGACAATCTCTGCTTTAGAGGATTTCTGCACCGCCAACTGACATAATTTCATTGTACTTCAACGACACGAATTTGGAATTCTGATACTTAAATGGTGAAGGAGCATGAAATACAATGGGCTGAACTTTCTTTACCGGAGCTTCAACTTATTTCTTACGATAAACAATCTCAATGGGCTAGATAATTGAAACTTCCCCCAAGGCTCTGTCTTTTGAGAACTGCAAGACATCTTGATTCATCAACTCTTGGACACAGTCCTTGATTTATTCACATCTTCCAGGCTCAGTCTTGCACACCTCACAATTACCATGCACCCCTGCTAGTGCACTGTTCTTCTGCATACTCAAAGAAATACTTGACCATAGAGTCTTCACATCCTTAACCAAATGGACCAACTCTATTCCATGCTCCTCAATAAATGCGTTCATTGTTTGACTACCATGATTCAACAAAGGATTCGCCTTCACATTCGTCTTTTCTTTAGTGAAGGATAAAATATTTTGATCAATGAGGTCTTGTACTCTATTCTTGAACACAAAACAATCCTCGACTGTATGCCTAATATAACCTGTGTGGAATTCACAATATATATGGGATTATGGTGTGGACCAAATGGATATACTATTGGTGGAATCTCCTTAGGAGCAACCACTCTTACATGCATAAGATAAGGGAATAATCCGGAGTACGACATTGGGATCTTGGTATACTGAGGGCGTCTCTAGTTATGATTCTGATTCTAGTGCTGACTTTACCCATAATTACCTCGACGGTTCTGATTAGGGCCTCTGTTGTTGGTATTCTATCATTGAGGAGCTTGTCCTTGAGGTTGTTGTTGTTGTTGTTGAGCCTGAGGAGGCTGTTGATATTATGGTTGATACTGGAATGGTTTGTGAAACTGGGTTGCTACAACATATGGATATGGATAGTATGGCAGAGGAACCATAAGAACATGGTACTGCAGAGCACTTGCCATTACGGAATTCATCTCTCATTCTTTCTTCTTGACATACCCACTATAAGGTCTTTTTATGGCATATTGTTGACCATTACCACCAACAATCTTTCTTGTTTTCAAACCACTTTCAATCTTTCCTGTTTTCAAACCACTTTCAATCCTTTCCCCTGTTATTACTAGATTAGCAAAGTTGGAAGATGAGCTCCCAATCATCTTTTCATAGTATAAACTTTGGAGCTTCCCCATGAAAATGTCCACTAGCCCAGTGTCTGTAAAGGGCGGCCTGACCCTTGAAGCCATTTCACTCCATCTCTACGTATATTCTTTGAAAGTTTCATTTGACCGCTAGGATTGATTCTAAAGTTGTAATCTAGTAGGTGCCATGTGTAGCACCTCAAATTTGCACCTATCATTGTACATACATTCTCATATTAGGTCATAGAATTAACATGGTCCACTGCATAGCATTGCATTGTCCCTTTGCCACAAGTGCAAGCCATTCAGAAGAATTAGGTCAAACTGGTCAGGAGATCAGTCAGTCAAGCAAACAAGTGAAATTTTCATTGAGCCAAGGCCCTAGGGTTGGTCCAACATGTTCACACGACCTAGGGGTCCTTTTGAAGTGTTTTGGTCAAGGGTTGGATGCTCAGAAGTCATCAGTCATGGCCCAGTTCACCAGAAACCCTAAAAGTCAACTGTTGGTCAACTGTGCATTTAATCAGTGATTGGATGGTGGGAATTGGTTTGAGAAGGCTCATTCATGTCCATATAAGCCTCATATAACATGTCAAACATCATCAGGGAAGAATTTGAAGCCAGACAAGAAATTTCCAAAAATAGAAACTTGACCTGTAATTGGAACTTGCCAAAAATGGAAACTTCTTGATCCTAAACTTGCATCATGATACAAGCTTCAAATGAATTTTTGCCCAACATGAAAGTTGAAGATCTTGTTCTCCCATTTCCAAAAAGTCCAAGAACACTCAATTCCCATGTATGGTTGGCAAGTTATGATCATTTCATTTTCAGAAATTTTTGAACTTCAAAAGGCCATATCTCTCAAACCATTTGGCCAAATTGGGTGGGGTTTTTTGCAACAAGTCATATTTGATCCCCTCTTTCCAAAAATGTAACCATCATTCATCAAAACATCATAGATCAAAATGGAATTTTTGGAATGGCTTTGAATTATTTCAAGTGTGGTACAAAAATGAATTTTTGAATTAAACATTTTCCATCACTTTGGCCAATTGGGAACATTCTGAATTGACATTTGAAACATGTTTTTAAGCCCAATTCGAGCTGCAGCCATCATACACCTCACCACTTAAGTGAAATTGGCAAAATTAGCAAAAGAGGTCATTTTACAAATTTGGATTACCACCTTGCTAAACACACTTAACCAATCATAAACAGAAGTATATAAGACCATTTTCTTTCTGATTGAAGCCCTAGCAGCCTCAGATACAAAACAGAAAAACCATTTTCCTCTCAAATCTTCATTTTGCATTTTTGAACTTTTTCTTGAAGAAATCTCAAAGAGCACGACTCTTCTTTGTTTGCTTCATCATTTATCATCCTTTGTGAGCTCATTGCAAGCAGCATTCCACGACTGTAAGCCATTTTCCAGTTCTGTTTCTCCAAGCTCCATTAATGGCAATTTTCGATTTGAGCTAAAGGCAAGGTTGCTGAGCCAAAACATCTTAACCATTCATCATCTGGAGCTTGAAGCTTCACCTGTTTCGAGTATTTGAAGCCAAACAACAGCTATATCACAACTGCTCTTCACTCTTGGTAAATTTTCGACCCTCACTATTTGTAAAACCATGCTATGCCTTATGTAGATCCTTTCTTGCTGGTCATTTTGAGCTTTAAAGTATTGAAAATGGTCGAGTATTTATGAAGTTATGCTGAAATGAATGTTGGTATTCAAACTTGTTTTTGTTCGATGCTTCCATGATAGCTTGATTTAGTGAATATGGATGATGGATTGTGAATGTGTGTGGTTTACTGGTTCTAGTGATATGCTTATGGTCCATTTCTGTGACAAAATATTTTTTCGATTTGGTGAAGAAGATGATGATACACTGTTGCCATGAAACCCTAAAATTCATTTGCCCAGAATCCTGTTCACGTGGTGTGCATGCATTTTTACTGTTCCATTAGCCAACAGCCAATCAGAACATTTCATTGTTCTTCCTTAAGCGCCGCGTTTCATTAAGTTGTGCCGATAATTACAAAAACGCCACCGGCCGTGCCCCTTGTCCCATTGATTTCATGTTGTTTTATTTTTTTTATTTCATTTTTGATCACTATCTTACAAAATTCATAAGTCCTTCATTTTAAATCCAAAATTCATGGGAATTTTTGCATAATGTTCATCTGGATCTCTAGTTTTTTATCATGTATTTTCCAGAATTTTTGCATGAGTAGATTTTAAATGATGCTAGGGTTTGTGACATGTGTTCATTTTTTGTACACTTTGCCAAAACATTTGTGAAATGATGATGCTTTGTCCAGTGGCTTTGAAATTTTTTGTGCTTAAACTAGACACATTCATGGTGATTCTGGTGTAGAGTTTATGAATTTATCATCTCTGGTTTTTGAGTTACGATTTTTTGAATTAGGGTGTGACAATTTGTGTCACACCATTGATGTGCAACTTGATGATTTTCAATACCATGCCTCTTGACCTCAAATTGCTTTGAATTTTTGCATGAATGTACTCTTGAATGTCTAGTTTATATGTGACTTTTCTTGGATTTGTTTGTGGCATTTCCTAATTGTTTGATATTTTTCTCCCCTGTTTGGTCTTATGTTGACTTTTTGTGACACATGCTCCCATTTCATTTGTGAAATTCTCATACTTTATTAGATGGACATGAAATTTGATATGTGATTAGTAGACATCTTAAGCTTTTCCATGGTTTTGATCCCATTCATTTATCATATGCCATCACTGATTTATGATTTTTTCAAGTTGATGTATGTTTGGTTGACTTCTTTGAGCATGCTTAAAATTGCCTTACCTTTCTGATTTTCATTGATCACCTTCTACTTGTCCAAATGAGTTGAAATTTTACATGCTTACCATGCTGTGGATTATGTTTGACCATGATTTATTTGATGATTTTTGGAAATGTTTGAGATTGGTTTTGAGCTAAGTCTTGCTGTTGACTTCTATGAGCTTCCGTATGCCATGCTTTGACTTTCTTTTGCTTATAAAATGATGATAATGATTGATATGAATGTGAACCCAATTGAGTTTGTTCCTTGATTGTTTGAATATGATTTTGATTGGAGTTCATTTGCTGTTTTGACTTTCTCATCCCCTTTTGACCCTAGGCTTGTCCCAATGGTCCTGTTACTCACATTTGAGTCCATGTTTTCAGGTTAACCAACAAATACTCAATGAGACCAATTCAAAATTGATTGAGTTTGCTTGTTTACCATGGCTAATCTATTTGTTTTGTAGGTTTCTTGGCTTACATTCCTTGAGCTTTGTGCATTGCACATTTATCTGCTTGTGTTGACTGTTAACCTTTGTTTCATTCTGATTTAACTTTGACTTGTATACTAACTGTGCTTGACTGATTTCAGGTACTTTAGTTGCTTTTAGTTCCTTGTGAACTTTGCTTTGCTTTGCTTAAGAGCAATTTGCATTGAGGTATAACTTCTTTACTTCATGTAGTCTGGAAGACCTGGCCTGTTACTTGGCCAGGCAACTGTCTGAAGTCCTCCTTAAGAGGCAATGTTTGTGATTGTTTAAAATTGTCCTTGTATAGAGTCCAAGACCTCCTAAGTGAAGAGGCAATTGGCAGAACCCAAGGGATATGCAATCTATCCCCTGCTATTCTGTGTGTCATCTGCTTTTGCTCACACCACTGTGTTGATGCATTACAGATACAAACCCAAGATCTTGTACAATTGTACAGTTGAGTCAGTTTCAAATGTGTAGAAGGGTTCCCACTTTCTGAACCCACACATTCTTGTCTTAAGCTCTCCCAGGCCAGGGATAAGAGCTGTGAAGTCTTATCTTCACTCACCTTTCATCTGCTTCACCTTAGCCCCTCAATGGCAAGGTTAAGAGCTAACACTACCCAGTTCCAGTGGTTTGTTTGTTGAGGTTGATATGACCCCTCGACTAAAACCTAGCCTTGATGTTTGAGCCCCTTGTTGGTGTGTTTATTTCATGCTGTATGTGCTTGTGTGGTGTGATTGTATCCCCTAGGTTTGCTAGACTCCGCGTAGTCTCGTTTGCATGTCAATTAAGGTAGCACGGTTCCTTCGTATAGGACTTCCTTTCTTGCTTGAGCTTTCCTAAAACACAAACAAACATTATCCCCTCTTAAGGATACGTTAACTCCTTCTACTACAGGTGAGTAAGTCTCCAAAGGTCGAGCATCAGGTAGATTGTGCAGTGACGTTGTCCACTTAAAAAACACAAACCAACGGGAATAGTTCAGCCGAACTACGGCAACTTTGATTCTCATGTCCAGATGAGATACGTAGGCACGAGATGCGATGTCTTGTCGAGTTTGACTAACAACTAACACTAATTCTCTTCTCTCGCCCTCGTTGCGATTGAGACCTCCCCTTTCTCTTGCCCTAGTTGCAATCGAGACCCTTCTTTTTCCTGTGCAAGTCATGTTTAGGATAGGCTTGCTTCCTGTGCAAGTTAGCTAGAAACCTTAACTTAGGGACGACTTTGCATGACAACATCTAGGCTCGAGTCGTAGTCTCCCTAGTGTTGTGTCTCCCTCGGTTATCTGGTTAGGCTAGTCCTGTGTCCCTGCGTAGGGGAACTACGTCGCCCTGATCCTCATACCAGATGAGGTACGTAGGCAGGAGATGAGCTGATCTCTCCGGGCGCCCTTTTTCTTTTTCAACCCTTTGTGTCTTAACCACCCTTGCGTGTGTTTTGGTTCGGATGCTGATGTAAGTCCAGTGATTGGCATTCGGGCTCCACGTTCGCCCTTTTGTTTTGTTTGTGTGAGTTGTTTCTCCTTTTCTGGTTGGAGTCCGATGTAAGTCCAGCGATTGGCAGTTGGTTTCCTGTGTGTGTTTGTTGGTTCGGATGCTGATGTAAGTCCAGTGATTGGCATTCGGGCTCCACGTTTGCCTTTGTGTGTTTGTTTGTGTGCGTGTTAGCCGAGCTACGAATGCTCTGATTCTCCTTCGTCCAAAGGAGATACGTATGCATAGGATGCGACATCCTAGCGAGCATGTGTCGTTTCCCCGGTCCGAACTACTTCGACTCTGATGTCTATGCCTGATAGACTAAGTAGGCCCAGGATGCGATATCCTGCCGAGTCAGTTTCAGTCTTGTTTGTTTTCTTGTGTCTCTTTCAGCCAGTTGTGTGTGTGTGTGAGCAGTGTTTTAGCAACCATTTTCCTTCCTTTTGTGCGTGGATCCCGTCGAGTACGACGGATGCGTAGGGGTGCTAATACCTTCCCTTCGCATAACCGACTCCCGATCCCATTCTCTTTGGTCGCGAGACCATGCTTTTTCCCAGGTTTACTCTGAGCGTTTCCTTTCCCTCTTTTGGGATAAATAACGCACGGTGGCGGCTCTGTTGTTCTTGTTTTCCCGCCGGTTTTTCGCGTAATGCGACAGCTGGCGACTCTGCTGGGGATCAAAGAGAAGTTGACATGTGCTGGTCCGTCTTCCCTAAGCGAGTCTCTCCTAGCGCTCTCTAGGTTAGGGCTTTGGTTGCTTTGTGCTGTTATTTATTGCATTCATTTGTATATATTTGCATTTACTGTTTGCATTTATTGTTTGCATTAACGTTTGCATTCATTCATATTCATCTGCTGGTTGTGCTGTGTTTCTCTGTTTGGGGTGGGAGTTACTCGAGGTAAAAGGCCCAATACCCAGGCTATGAGTGAAATCTAGGAAACCTAGGAATAGAGTGATTCATGGGAAGCGGGTGGTGTACGCCACTTAGCGGAACATTGATATCACGAGCAGTTCAGACCCTGGTGGGATATTATCGGTGCATACATCGGGTGTGCACAGGATGATATTCTGCGAAAGGTTATTTATGTTGCGTTTCTCTCGACCTTACCCTGGCCTAGATGACACCCGTGAGTGGGGGGGTTTGATCATTTTAACAGGTACAGTTGGTGATTCCCGGTACTGTGGTGACTGTGAATTATGGACATTTATTTCTGGGACGCCGGAGTTCTGTCCGTGGTTTATCAGCGGGTTCCGTTTATTTCGGATCCCCGGGTTGAATTTGAGAGTACCTGTTCAGAGGAGCTGGCTGTCATCCGTTCAGTGGATGTTCCTGTGATGATAGTGATGTAATCTCCAGTTTCGTTTATTTCGGAACTCCCCAAGTCGGATTTATGGTGACTTGGTTCCTCAGATTGGTTTCAGATGCCAGTTGATCAGATTGACTTTGGGTTTTAGATGTTTGTGATCAGAGTTCAAGCCGAAGCTTTGACCCTGTGCCTTGAGACGCACAGCCTGCCAGTCTTGGCTCCATCATTTGCATCATAGCATGTTTATTTTCCAAAAAATAATAATAGTGCATGAAAAAGAAAAAAGTTAACTCGCATACGCATATCCTTTATCAGGATCATTCATGACAAAATAATACCCATATCATGCATATCATGCACATAGCATCCTTGCATTACAAACATGTTTGGAAAGACTCCTCACTTCGGTTCTTGACTGAGACAGGATTGCTGATCGTCGTCCGCACCGCTACTCAACCATACTCGATCATCAGAGGATTATGGACCAGGATCAGACAGAGTTGGCTGAGATGAGGGCAAACATGGCCCAGTTCATGACAATGATGCAAGGAGTTGTTCAGGGGCAAGAGGAGCTGCGTGCCTTAGCCCAGAGACTGGAAGCCGTGATTCCACCAGTCCACCGTGCTTCACCAGTGGGTGTACCCGTTCATGAGAATGCTGCTGTCACTATTCTCGTCGATGATTATGCCGTGGGTGATGAATTGAAGGGGATCAGAATCAGTGAACAGCCTCTTGCTGCAGAGACTGTTAATGTCAGAGCAACCCGCGCTCCGGTTCGCCATCCTAGCTCTTCAAGTTCTTCAGGTTCTAAGGAGCCATCCTCTGGGGCACCCAAAAGGGGAGAAAGTGAAACAAATGTTGTGCACCGTCGGAGGAGTGCGAACAGAGGACCATATCGTCAGGTCGCTGCTGTGACTATTCCAGCTATTCAAACTCCACAGCGACAAAGAAGGCTAACTCAGCAATATCAGCATCAACAACATCGTCCTCAGCAGCAGGCTTCCCAGCAAGCCAGTACGAGTAATAAGAGGAAGAAGATCATTTTTGATCCAATCCCCATGTCCTACGCCGAACTGTATCCCTCTCTGTTAGAGCGGAACTTGATTACTCCCAGAGACCCGCCGGCTATACCCGTCAACCCTCGGTGGTGGTATAGGCCTGAGCAGCATTGTGTGTATCATTCGGGTGCTCCTGGTCATGATGTGGATAGTTGCTTTCAGTTGAAGAGTAAGGTTCAAGACCTCGTGAAGTCAGGTATCCTGAACTTTGAAGACTTGGGTCCCCGTGATAATCAAGCTTGAAAATAACAAGTCCTGGGCTGGCGCCGACTTTTCTTCAGAAGGGTTGTTCAGAAAACAGAAGCTGCTGATGCAAGAGATACTGACAGTTGTCATCCCCGGTGGGATCTATCACAATTGGGTCACTGTGGGCTTTCCTACAGTTGTTCATAAGTCAGAGTAATAATCACTTTGTTTAAAAACCCTTCTCCCATGCCAAAAGGAGAAGGGATGACATTGTTGGCAACATTTTGTGCAATGATATTTTCATTCAAATAATTCATGTTAAAACATTTGTTTTTCCATTTGTTTTCCTTTTTCGCTTTTTGCATGAAATTGGTGATCACAAAAAACCCTAAAAACAAGAATAAAAGCAATCTTTTCATCTGCATAACGATTGTCTTGTTTGATTTTCAAAGTACTTTTTATACTCAAAATCTTTATGCAGGTTGTTTCTCAAACCCATTGAACATAATGGTCGGACGTCATCTCCCAATTTTGAATTCCCTGTATTCGAAGTGGACGAAGATGATGTTGAAGGGATTCCTGACGAGATTTCCCGACTTCTTGAGCAAAAAAGAAGATCACACTCAGCTGCATCTCGAGAATCAGCAGAACAGCCAACTGGGGCATTAATCAAAAAAAAAAAAAGTCAATCAAAAAAGGAAAAAAGAAAGAGGAGGGTGCAAAATCAAAAGAAATCAAAAGAAATCAAATCAGAAGAAAGAAAAAAAAAGAAAGAAATAAACGAAAATAGCACCCTCAAAGTCCCAAGTTGACTGATGCTGAATTCGATCAAGAAGAAGAGATCAACTGCCATGTGTCATGGTCAGTCATATCAGCAGAGAGTGAAGAAAGCATTCGATAAGAAGGTCAAGCCTCGTGTGTTCCGAGAAGGTGACCTTGTGCTCAAGAAGGTCTTGTCTTTCACGCCCGGTTCCAGGGGCAAGTGAACTCTGCAAGCCATGAACGTCCATATGTTGTCAAAAGAGCCTCTTCAGGCAGTGTTCTGACACTTACTACAATGGATGAAGAAGTTCACTCGTCCTGTGAATTCCGATGCAGTCAAGAAATACTTCGCCTAAAACAAAAAAAAACAGAATAGCTCGCTAAGTCGAACACCCCAAAGGGCGACTTAGGCAAAAAAGGAGCGTCTCGGTGGATTGAAAACCCGAAAGGGCGATCCAGGCAAAAGTTAGAGACATTGAAAAAAGAATTTGCATCCCGCTAGATTGAGCACCTCACACTGGGGCAATCTAGGCAAAAATTAGGGATTTGGCAAGTAACTGCATCTTGACAAGACTGTGCTCTATATCCGTCATCCGTCAGGGATCCTCGATTCGTCGTCGACTGAAGCTCTGAATACATCGAAAATTCAGAATGGTAGAGGAAAGGTCATTATGTTCAATGTAGCCCTCTCCAATATATATCACCGATTTCAAACTTGTACAGATCTATGGAGTCTTGCCCTTTGCAGACTACCATTCCATCACATCAATTTGAGCTTTTATCCAATTATTTGCACTCTTATTTGTTTCGACTCAACAAATGTTTTGCATGTTTTTAATTGATAAAGTATCATTGTTTTCAAAATAAACAAATTTTTCAAAAATTGTTCTTAAACAAAGTGAATATTCACGATGATGGAAGGATACTTAGGAGATCCGCAGTGCTCTCCCGAGGGTGGTATGATTACCAACAGGTAAGACATTTGTTCGTATCTCGAGCATAACTTTATCTTTCTCCTGTCGAACCTCTTTTGGTTTCTCCTCAGCAAGGTTGCTCAGTGTAGTGTTGGTTGAAGTTACCCGGCAGTACAACATTCTTTCTCCAAGTCCCTGTTAGCCCTATTGTGGGGCATCTCCAGTATAGGTTTGTTCGAGCCTTACCGTGGGGCATTCCCAGCAAGGTTGCTGTTGAAATACTTTTGTGGGGCAGTTCCCCAAGCAGAGTGTTTACTGAAGACGTTAGCGTTCGTCTCTCCAGCAGAGCAGTCTTCTCATCTTCCCGCAGGATGGTGTTGTTCCCTGATATCCCAGTCTCCAGTGGATTTTCTTGGCTCTCTGGTGATTCTGGTTTTCCCTCCGAAAGAGTAGTACCGGGTGGTTGATTCCTGGTCCTGTGTGTTTACATGTCTGTTTGTCAGCATTCATCATACATTCATCATGCATAATGCATACATGCATAATCATAGCATTCGGATACTCATGATGCAGCTGTTGCCGTGTATCTGTTGATGGTTGTCTCCTGCTATTTGTTGATACAAATCTCTCCAGTAGATTTTCCCCTAGCAGATGTGGGTGTATCTGATCTCTCCATGTAGAGCCAACCCCTTAAGCAGAAAGTGTATATCCTTTCTTGCCATTTCCCCACTGAGATACATCCTCGTGGATGACGGTTGTTTCCGTTCCCTCCCTACACGGGATGGGTTTTCCCTATTGAGTTCTTTCCTCATTAGGATGAGTCTTGTTTCAGTCTGCCTTTTTGGATCGATCCTAAATTGGCTTCCTGTTGGCTGTCTCCTGTACTTCCCTGGGGCATAAATGAATAGTCGCTCACTAACCGGCACTCATTCATCTTATCCTCAGCGGAATTTGTTGGCCTCTACTTACAAACCGGTAGCTGTAAGTCCTTTCTTTACGGTCTTCTACCCACTACCCGGTAGTTGTAAATCCTTTTTTCTCACTCTGTCTCTCAGTAGATCGTTTGGTGGCCTCTACCTACGAACCGGTAGTTGTAAGTCCTATCTTTGTGGTTTTCTACCTACTAGCTGGTAGTTGTAAAATCCCACTTTCATCCCCTTGTTGGAGTTGACCCTGTGTGCTCATCCTATCGATGACTGGTTACTTTTCCGTGGTTTTCTGCCTACAAACCGGTAGATGTAATCCCCTCTTTGTGGTATTGATAGTCTTGTGCCCTTTGGATACTTGCCTTGATCAAGCAGTATTATCCCCTTTGGGTCTTCCCCTTCTTTTTGGATATTTGCTCCGAGTTAGCAACTTTATCCTCTTTTGATTGGTCATCTTTGCATACCTAGTCCTGGTACCGATGCCTTTCTTTTCGGTCGTTTATCCATTTAACAACCTGCAACCCGGTTATGGATATTTTTCCATGCGAGTGTATTATCTACGTTTTGACGGCTATAGATAATATATCTCATGCACTCTTTGGTCAATCTTTCGATTGTTTTCTCCAGCAGAGTTCATCCTACCAATGGATTGGACGAATTCCCGTAGCAGACTGATATCTGCATCCCCAGTTGAGTCGATCCTACCTATGGATTGCATTGGGTCGTCCCCAGCGGAACAGTTATTTCCCCAAGCGGAGTTTATCCTACTTATGGTTTGATTGGGATATCCCCAGCAAAATTGCCGGTTTTGTCAGTAGCAAGCTGCTTTATTACTCCCCAGCGAGTTGCCTTGTCCTCCCCTAGCGGAGTTGTATTGATGGTTCCCCGGCAGTTGCCTTGTTTTCCCCCAACGGAATTGTATTGAAGGTTTCTCAGCACAGTCGTCCTGTGTATTTCCCCAGCGGAGTTTTCATCATTTTGCATTTTGCATATAGTAATCATCGCATCCTCAAAATTGCGTAGCATTTCCATTCCATATGGAGCATTACACCATAGAAAAATTCAAACATATGCATTCATGTGTTCGAAACCCATCAGGCCGTATCCCCTGCAGCGACGGATTTTTGTTCAACCTGTACAACACATTTGCTACAGTTGCTCCAGTCAACATTTGGTGTTGATAATCCCCACCTGAGGTTTATTTCCTCATCCGTTGGTGAAAGGAAAGCCTGCTTCTCCCCAGTGAGACCCCCTGCAAGTGTTCAGCCTTGCCCTGTCATCTTGTGGATGTCAGTATCCCGTCAGCACCCGCGTGTGTTGTTTCTTTGGTGTCGGTAAACACCATCTTTCGGTGATTTCCAGTCATGCGTAAGTGTCTGGTCTTCTTTGGTGTCAGTAAACACCATCCTTCGGTGATTTCCAGTCATGCGTAAGTGTCTGGTCTTCTTTGGTGTCGGTAAACACCATCCTTCGGTGATTTCCAGTCATGCGTAAGTGTCTGGTCTTCTTTGGTGTCAGTAAACACCATCCTTCGGTGATTTCCAGTCATGCGTAAGTGTCTGGTCTTCTTTGGTGTCGGTAAACACCATCCTTCGGTGATTTCCAGTCATGCGTAAGTGTCTGGTCTTCTTTGGTGTCGGTAAACACCATCCTTCGGTGATTTCCAGTCATGCGTAAGTGTCTGGTCTTCTTTGGTGTCGGTAAACACCATCCTTCGATGATTTCCAGTCATGCGTAAGTGTCTGGTCTTCTTTGGTGTCGGTAAACACCATCCTTCGGTGATTTCCAGTCATGCGTAAGTGTCTGGTCTTCTTTGGTGTCAGTAAACACCATCTTTCGGTGATTTCCAGTCATGCGTAAGTGTCTGGTCTTCTTTGGTGTCGGTAAACACCATCCTTCGGTGATTTCCAGTCATGCGTAAGTGTCTGGTCTTCTTTGGTGTCAGTAAACACCATCTTTCGGTGATTTCCAGTCATGCGTAAGTGTCTGGTCTTCTTTTGATGTCGGTAAACATCCTCTTTCGATGTTCATAACGTCGCCCTCCCTTCCCTAGTGAAGATTTCTCCTCTCCGTTGGTGTCGATAAACGTCGAGTTTTTCCCGATCATCCGTTGATGATTTGGTTGTGTTCATTATCTCCATTTCTCCTCTCCGTTGGTGTCGATAAACGTCGAGTTTTTCCCAATCATCCGTTGATGATTTGGTTGTGTTCACTCTCCCCAGTAGAGTTTCCTCCTCTCCGTTGGTGTCGATAAACGTCGAGTTTTTCCTAGTCATCCGATGATGTCTAGTTGTACCCCTCTCCATGCAGAGTTACCTCTCCGTTGGTTTCGATAAACGTCGAGTTTTTCCCGATCATCCGTTGATGATTTGGTTGTGTCCTTCTTCCCTAGTGAAGTATTCCTCCTCTTCGTTGGTGTCGATAAACGTCGAGTTTTTCCTATGCGTCCGTTGGCGTATAGTTGATATCTTTCCCCGCAGGGTCGTCCCCAGTTAATCCTCCTCTCCGTTGGTGTCGATAAACGTCGAGTTTTTCCCAATCATCCGTTGATGATTTGGTTGTGTTCTGTCTCCCCAGCAGTAGTCCTCCTCTCCGTTGGTGTCGATAAACGTCGAGTTTTTCCTGGTCGTCCCCAGTTGGTTACCTCTCCGTTGGTCTTGGTAAACGTTGAGTTTTTCCCATTTCGTCCGTTGACGTATGGTTGTATCTCTTCCAGTCATTCATTAATGTCTGGTTACCTCTCCGTTGGTCTTGGTAAACGTTGAGTTTTTCCTAGTTGTCCGTCGGCAACTAGTTGTGATTTTTATTCCCATTCATCATCGTTGTGATGTCTGGATGTGGTCGTACCCTTTGAAAACAAAAACCAAAAAATAATAATGTACCCAGTAATAAATATCAAATCCCAGTGGACGTTTCCATTATTGGATCCCTGTATTGTGCAAATTCTACGGTTCTTAGTATTCAATCCCTGTTTACCCTGAAAGTCTGACAGCCGTTGCTATCATCCGTTCGGGTTCCCAGCTGATTGAATAGGGGCAGCTGTAGCACCTCAAATTTGCACCTATCATTGTACATAAATTCTCATATTAGGTCATAGAATTAACATGGTCCACTGCATAGCATTGCATTGTCCCTTTGCCACAAGTGCAAGCCATTCAGAAGAATTAGGTCAAACTGGTCAGGAGATCAGTCAGTCAAGCAAACAAGTGAAATTTTCATTGAGCCAAGGCCCTAGGGTTGGTCCAACATGTTCACACGACCTAGAGGTCCTTTTGAAGTGTTTTGGTCAAGGGTTGGATGCTCAGAAGTCATCAGTCATGGCCCAGTTCACCAGAAACCCTAAAAGTCAACTGTTGGTCAATTGTGCATTTAATCAGTGATTGGATGGTGGGAATTGGTTTGAGAAGGCTCATTCATGTCCATATAAGCCTCATATAACATGTCAAACATCATCAGGGAAGAATTTGAAGCCAGACAAGAAATTTCCAAAAATAGAAACTTGACCTGTAATTGGAACTTGCCAAAAATGGAAACTTCTTGATCCTAAACGTACATCATGATACAAGCTTCAAATGAATTTTTGCCCAACATGAAAGTTGAAGATCTTGTTCTCCCATTTCCAAAAAGTCCAAGAACACTCAATTCCCATGTATGGTTGGCAAGTTATGATCATTTCATTTTCAGAAATTTTTGAACTTCAAAAGGCCATATCTCTCAAACCATTTGGCCAAATTGGGTGGGGTTTTTTGCAACAAGTCATATTTGATCCCCTCTTTCCAAAAATGTAACCGTCATTCATCAAAACATCATAGATCAAAATGGAATTTTTGAAATGGCTTTGAATTATTTCAAGTGTGGTACAAAAATGAATTTTTGAATTAAACATTTTCCATCACTTTGGCCAATTGGGAACATTCTGAGTTGACATTTGAAACATGTTTTTAAGCCCAATTCGAGCTGCAGCCATCATACACCTCACCACTTAAGTGAAATTGGCAAAATTAGCAAAAGAGGTCATTTTACAAATTTGGATTACCACCTTGCTAAACACACTTAACCAATCATAAACAGAAGTATATAAGACCATTTTCTTTCTGATTGAAGCCCTAGCAGCCTCAGATACAAAACAGAAAAACCATTTTCCTCTCAAATCTTCATTTTGCATTTTTGAACTTTTTCTTGAAGAAATCTCAAAGAGCACGACTCTTCTTTGTTTGCTTCATCATTTATCATCCTTTGTGAGCTCATTGCAAGCAGCATTCCACGACTGTAAGCCATTTTCCAGTTCTGTTTCTCCAAGCTCCATTAATGGCAATTTTCGATTTGAGCTAAAGGCAAGGTTGCTGAGCCAAAACATCTTAACCATTCATCATCTGGAGCTTGAAGCTTCACCTGTTTCGAGTATTTGAAGCCAAACAACAGCTATATCACAACTGCTCTTCACTCTTGGTAAATTTTCGACCCTCACTATTTGTAAAACCATGCTATGCCTTATGTAGATCCTTTCTTGCTGGTCATTTTGAGCTTTAAAGTATTGAAAATGGTCGAGTATTTATGAAGTTATGCTGAAATGAATGTTGGTATTCAAACTTGTTTTTGTTCGATGCTTCCATGATAGCTTGATTTAGTGAATATGGATGATGGATTGTGAATGTGTGTGGTTTACTGGTTCTAGTGATATGCTTATGGTCCATTTCTGTGACAAAATATTTTTTCGATTTGGTGAAGAAGATGATGATACACTGTTGCCATGAAACCCTAAAATTCATTTGCCCAGAATCCTGTTCACGTGGTGTGCATGCATTTTTACTGTTCCATTAGCCAACAGCCAATCAGAACATTTCATTGTTCTTCCTTAAGCGCCGCGTTTCATTAAGTTGTGCCGATAATTACAAAAACGCCACCGGCCGTGCCCCTTGTCCCATTGATTTCATGTTGTTTTATTTTTTTTATTTCATTTTTGATCACTATCTTACAAAATTCATAAGTCCTTCATTTTAAATCCAAAATTCATGGGAATTTTTGCATAATGTTCATCTGGATCTCTAGTTTTTTATCATGTATTTTCCAGAATTTTTGCATGAGTAGATTTTAAATGATGCTAGGGTTTGTGACATGTGTTCATTTTTTGTACACTTTGCCAAAACATTTGTGAAATGATGATGCTTTGTCCAGTGGCTTTGAAATTTTTTGTGCTTAAACTAGACACATTCATGGTGATTCTGGTGTAGAGTTTATGAATTTATCATCTCTGGTTTTTGAGTTACGATTTTTTGAATTAGGGTGTGACAATTTGTGTCACACCATTGATGTGCAACTTGATGATTTTCAATACCATGCCTCTTGACCTCAAATTGCTTTGAATTTTTGCATGAATGTACTCTTGAATGTCTAGTTTATATGTGACTTTTCTTGGATTTGTTTGTGGCATTTCCTAATTGTTTGATATTTTTCTCCCCTGTTTGGTCTTATGTTGACTTTTTGTGACACATGCTCCCATTTCATTTGTGAAATTCTCATACTTTATTAGATGGACATGAAATTTGATATGTGATTAGTAGACATCTTAAGCTTTTCCATGGTTTTGATCCCATTCATTTATCATATGCCATCACTGATTTATGATTTTTTCAAGTTGATGTATGTTTGGTTGACTTCTTTGAGCATGCTTAAAATTGCCTTACCTTTCTGATTTTCATTGATCACCTTCTACTTGTCCAAATGAGTTGAAATTTTACATGCTTACCATGCTGTGGATTATGTTTGACCATGATTTATTTGATGATTTTTGGAAATGTTTGAGATTGGTTTTGAGCTAAGTCTTGCTGTTGACTTCTATGAGCTTCCGTATGCCATGCTTTGACTTTCTTTTGCTTATAAAATGATGATAATGATTGATATGAATGTGAACCCAATTGAGTTTGTTCCTTGATTGTTTGAATATGATTTTGATTGGAGTTCATTTGCTGTTTTGACTTTCTCATCCCCTTTTGACCCTAGGCTTGTCCCAATGGTCCTGTTACTCACATTTGAGTCCATGTTTTCAGGTTAACCAACAAATACTCAATGAGACCAATTCAAAATTGATTGAGTTTGCTTGTTTACCATGGCTAATCTATTTGTTTTGTAGGTTTCTTGGCTTACATTCCTTGAGCTTTGTGCATTGCACATTTATCTGCTTGTGTTGACTGTTAACCTTTGTTTCATTCTGATTTAACTTTGACTTGTATACTAACTGTGCTTGACTGATTTCAGGTACTTTAGTTGCTTTTAGTTCCTTGTGAACTTTGCTTTGCTTTGCTTAAGAGCAATTTGCATTGAGGTATAACTTCTTTACTTCATGTAGTCTGGAAGACCTGGCCTGTTACTTGGCCAGGCAACTGTCTGAAGTCCTCCTTAAGAGGCAATGTTTGTGATTGTTTAAAATTGTCCTTGTATAGAGTCCAAGACCTCCTAAGTGAAGAGGCAATTGGCAGAACCCAAGGGATATGCAATCTATCCCCTGCTATTCTGTGTGTCATCTGCTTTTGCTCACACCACTGTGTTGATGCATTACAGATACAAACCCAAGATCTTGTACAATTGTACAGTTGAGTCAGTTTCAAATGTGTAGAAGGGTTCCCACTTTCTGAACCCACACATTCTTGTCTTAAGCTCTCCCAGGCCAGGGATAAGAGCTGTGAAGTCTTATCTTCACTCACCTTTCATCTGCTTCACCTTAGCCCCTCAATGGCAAGGTTAAGAGCTAACACTACCCAGTTCCAGTGGTTTGTTTGTTGAGGTTGATATGACCCCTCGACTAAAACCTAGCCTTGATGTTTGAGCCCCTTGTTGGTGTGTTTATTTCATGCTGTATGTGCTTGTGTGGTGTGATTGTATCCCCTAGGTTTGCTAGACTCCGCGTAGTCTCGTTTGCATGTCAATTAAGGTAGCACGGTTCCTTCGTATAGGACTTCCTTTCTTGCTTGAGCTTTCCTAAAACACAAACAAACATTATCCCCTCTTAAGGATACGTTAACTCCTTCTACTACAGGTGAGTAAGTCTCCAAAGGTCGAGCATCAGGTAGATTGTGTAGTGACGTTGTCCACTTAAAAAACACAAACCAACGGGAATAGTTCAGCCGAACTACGGCAACTTTGATTCTCATGTCCAGATGAGATACGTAGGCACGAGATGCGATGTCTTGTCGAGTTTGACTAACAACTAACACTAATTCTCTTCTCTCGCCCTCGTTGCGATTGAGACCTCCCCTTTCTCTTGCCCTAGTTGCAATCGAGACCCTTCTTTTTCCTGTGCAAGTCATGTTTAGGATAGGCTTGCTTCCTGTGCAAGTTAGCTAGAAACCTTAACTTAGGGACGACTTTGCATGACAACATCTAGGCTCGAGTCGTAGTCTCCCTAGTGTTGTGTCTCCCTCGGTTATCTGGTTAGGCTAGTCCTGTGTCCCTGCGTAGGGGAACTACGTCGCCCTGATCCTCATACCAGATGAGGTACGTAGGCAGGAGATGAGCTGATCTCTCCGGGCGCCCTTTTTCTTTTTCAACCCTTTGTGTCTTAACCACCCTTGCGTGTGTTTTGGTTCGGATGCTGATGTAAGTCCAGTGATTGGCATTCGGGCTCCACGTTCGCCCTTTTGTTTTGTTTGTGTGAGTTGTTTCTCCTTTTCTGGTTGGAGTCCGATGTAAGTCCAGCGATTGGCAGTTGGTTTCCTGTGTGTGTTTGTTGGTTCGGATGCTGATGTAAGTCCAGTGATTGGCATTCGGGCTCCACGTTTGCCTTTGTGTGTTTGTTTGTGTGCGTGTTAGCCGAGCTACGAATGCTCTGATTCTCCTTCGTCCAAAGGAGATACGTATGCATAGGATGCGACATCCTAGCGAGCATGTGTCGTTTCCCCGGTCCGAACTACTTCGACTCTGATGTCTATGCCTGATAGACTAAGTAGGCCCAGGATGCGATATCCTGCCGAGTCAGTTTCAGTCTTGTTTGTTTTCTTGTGTCTCTTTCAGCCAGTTGTGTGTGTGTGTGAGCAGTGTTTTAGCAACCATTTTCCTTCCTTTTGTGCGTGGATCCCGTCGAGTACGACGGATGCGTAGGGGTGCTAATACCTTCCCTTCGCATAACCGACTCCCGATCCCATTCTCTTTGGTCGCGAGACCATGCTTTTTCCCAGGTTTACTCTGAGCGTTTCCTTTCCCTCTTTTGGGATAAATAACGCACGGTGGCGGCTCTGTTGTTCTTGTTTTCCCGCCGGTTTTTCGCGTAATGCGACAGCTGGCGACTCTGCTGGGGATCAAAGAGAAGTTGACCTGTGCTGGTCCGTCTTCCCTAAGCGAGTCTCTCCTAGCGCTCTCTAGGTTAGGGCTTTGGTTGCTTTGTGCTGTTATTTATTGCATTCATTTGTATATATTTGCATTTACTGTTTGCATTTATTGTTTGCATTAACGTTTGCATTCATTCATATTCATCTGCTGGTTGTGCTGTGTTTCTCTGTTTGGGGTGGGAGTTACTCGAGGTAAAAGGCCCAATACCCAGGCTATGAGTGAAATCTAGGAAACCTAGGAATAGAGTGATTCATGGGAAGCGGGTGGTGTACGCCACTTAGCGGAACATTGATATCACGAGCAGTTCAGACCCTGGTGGGATATTATCGGTGCATACATCGGGTGTGCACAGGATGATATTCTGCGAAAGGTTATTTATGTTGCGTTTCTCTCGACCTTACCCTGGCCTAGATGACACCCGTGAGTGGGGGGGTTTGATCATTTTAACAGGTACAGTTGGTGATTCCCGGTACTGTGGTGACTGTGAATTATGGACATTTATTTCTGGGACGCCGGAGTTCTGTCCGTGGTTTATCAGCGGGTTCCGTTTATTTCGGATCCCCGGGTTGAATTTGAGAGTACCTGTTCAGAGGAGCTGGCTGTCATCCGTTCAGTGGATGTTCCTGTGATGATAGTGATGTAATCTCCAGTTTCGTTTATTTCGGAACTCCCCAAGTCGGATTTATGGTGACTTGGTTCCTCAGATTGGTTTCAGATGCCAGTTGATCAGATTGACTTTGGGTTTCAGATGTTTGTGATCAGAGTTCAAGCCGAAGCTTTGACCCTGTGCCTTGAGACGCACAGCCTGCCAGTCTTGGCTCCATCATTTGCATCATAGCATGTTTATTTTCCAAAAAATAATAATAGTGCATGAAAAAGAAAAAAGTTAACTCGCATACGCATATCCTTTATCAGGATCATTCATGACAAAATAATACCCATATCATGCATATCATGCACATAGCATCCTTGCATTACAAACATGTTTGGAAAGACTCCTCACTTCGGTTCTTGACTGAGACAGGATTGCTGATCGTCGTCCGCACCGCTACTCAACCATACTCGATCATCAGAGGATTATGGACCAGGATCAGACAGAGTTGGCTGAGATGAGGGCAAACATGGCCCAGTTCATGACAATGATGCAAGGAGTTGTTCAGGGGCAAGAGGAGCTGCGTGCCTTAGCCCAGAGACTGGAAGCCGTGATTCCACCAGTCCACCGTGCTTCACCAGTGGGTGTACCCGTTCATGAGAATGCTGCTGTCAATATTCTCGTCGATGATTATGCCGTGGGTGATGAATTGAAGGGGATCAGAATCAGTGAACAGCCTCTTGCTGCAGAGACTGTTAATGTCAGAGCAACCCGCGCTCCGGTTCGCCATCCTGGCTCTTCAAGTTCTTCAGGTTCTAAGGAGCCATCCTCTGGGGCACCCAAAAGGGGAGAAAGTGAAACAAATGTTGTGCACCGTCGGAGGAGTGCGAACAGAGGACCATATCGTCAGGTCGCTGCTGTGACTATTCCAGCTATTCAAACTCCACAGCGACAAAGAAGGCTAACTCAGCAATATCAGCATCAACAACATCGTCCTCAGCAGCAGGCTTCCCAGCAAGCCAGTACGAGTAATAAGAGGAAGAAGATCATTTTTGATCCAATCCCCATGTCCTACGCCGAACTGTATCCCTCTCTGTTAGAGCGGAACTTGATTACTCCCAGAGACCCGCCGGCTATACCCGTCAACCCTCGGTGGTGGTATAGGCCTGAGCAGCATTGTGTGTATCATTCGGGTGCTCCTGGTCATGATGTGGATAGTTGCTTTCAGTTGAAGAGTAAGGTTCAAGACCTCGTGAAGTCAGGTATCCTGAACTTTGAAGACTTGGGTCCCCGTGATAATCAAGCTTGAAAATAACAAGTCCTGGGCTGGCGCCGACTTTTCTTCAGAAGGGTTGTTCAGAAAACAGAAGCTGCTGATGCAAGAGATACTGACAGTTGTCATCCCCGGTGGGATCTATCACAATTGGGTCACTGTGGGCTTTCCTACAGTTGTTCATAAGTCAGAGTAATAATCACTTTGTTTAAAAACCCTTCTCCCATGCCAAAAGGAGAAGGGATGACATTGTTGGCAACATTTTGTGCAATGATATTTTCATTCAAATAATTCATGTTAAAACATTTGTTTTTCCATTTGTTTTCCTTTTTCGCTTTTTGCATGAAATTGGTGATCACAAAAAACCCTAAAAACAAGAATAAAAGCAATCTTTTCATCTGCATAACGATTGTCTTGTTTGATTTTCAAAGTACTTTTTATACTCAAAATCTTTATGCAGGTTGTTTCTCAAACCCATTGAACATAATGGTCGGACGTCATCTCCCAATTTTGAATTCCCTGTATTCGAAGTGGACGAAGATGATGTTGAAGGGATTCCTGACGAGATTTCCCGACTTCTTGAGCAAAAAAGAAGATCACACTCAGCTGCATCTCGAGAATCAGCAGAACAGCCAACTGGGGCATTAATCAAAAAAAAAAAAAAAGTCAATCAAAAAAGGAAAAAAGAAAGAGGAGGGTGCAAAATCAAAAGAAATCAAAAGAAATCAAATCAGAAGAAAGAAAAAAAAAGAAAGAAATAAACGAAAATAGCACCCTCAAAGTCCCAAGTTGACTGATGCTGAATTCGATCAAGAAGAAGAGATCAACTGCCATGTGTCATGGTCAGTCATATCAGCAGAGAGTGAAGAAAGCATTCGATAAGAAGGTCAAGCCTCGTGTGTTCCGAGAAGGTGACCTTGTGCTCAAGAAGGTCTTGTCTTTCACGCCCGGTTCCAGGGGCAAGTGAACTCTGCAAGCCATGAACGTCCATATGTTGTCAAAAGAGCCTCTTCAGGCAGTGTTCTGACACTTACTACAATGGATGAAGAAGTTCACTCGTCCTGTGAATTCCGATGCAGTCAAGAAATACTTCGCCTAAAACAAAAAAAAAACAGAATAGCTCGCTAAGTCGAACACCCCAAAGGGCGACTTAGGCAAAAAAGGAGCGTCTCGGTGGATTGAAAACCCGAAAGGGCGATCCAGGCAAAAGTTAGAGACATTGAAAAAAGAATTTGCATCCCGCTAGATTGAGCACCTCACACTGGGGCAATCTAGGCAAAAATTAGGGATTTGGCAAGTAACTGCATCTTGACAAGACTGTGCTCTATATCCGTCATCCGTCAGGGATCCTCGATTCGTCGTCGACTGAAGCTCTGAATACATCGAAAATTCAGAATGGTAGAGGAAAGGTCATTATGTTCAATGTAGCCCTCTCCAATATATATCACCGATTTCAAACTTGTACAGATCTATGGAGTCTTGCCCTTTGCAGACTACCATTCCATCACATCAATTTGAGCTTTTATCCAATTATTTGCACTCTTATTTGTTTCGACTCAACAAATGTTTTGCATGTTTTTAATTGATAAAGTATCATTGTTTTCAAAATAAACAAATTTTTCAAAAATTGTTCTTAAACAAAGTGAATATTCACGATGATGGAAGGATACTTAGGAGATCCGCAGTGCTCTCCCGAGGGTGGTATGATTACCAACAGGTAAGACATTTGTTCGTATCTCGAGCATAACTTTATCTTTCTCCTGTCGAACCTCTTTTGGTTTCTCCTCAGCAAGGTTGCTCAGTGTAGTGTTGGTTGAAGTTACCCGGCAGTACAACATTCTTTCTCCAAGTCCCTGTTAGCCCTATTGTGGGGCATCTCCAGTATAGGTTTGTTCGAGCCTTACCGTGGGGCATTCCCAGCAAGGTTGCTGTTGAAATACTTTTGTGGGGCAGTTCCCCAAGCAGAGTGTTTACTGAAGACGTTAGCGTTCGTCTCTCCAGCAGAGCAGTCTTCTCATCTTCCCGCAGGATGGTGTTGTTCCCTGATATCCCAGTCTCCAGTGGATTTTCTTGGCTCTCTGGTGATTCTGGTTTTCCCTCCGAAAGAGTAGTACCGGGTGGTTGATTCCTGGTCCTGTGTGTTTACATGTCTGTTTGTCAGCATTCATCATACATTCATCATGCATAATGCATACATGCATAATCATAGCATTCGGATACTCATGATGCAGCTGTTGCCGTGTATCTGTTGATGGTTGTCTCCTGCTATTTGTTGATACAAATCTCTCCAGTAGATTTTCCCCTAGCAGATGTGGGTGTATCTGATCTCTCCATGTAGAGCCAACCCCTTAAGCAGAAAGTGTATATCCTTTCTTGCCATTTCCCCACTGAGATACATCCTCGTGGATGACGGTTGTTTCCGTTCCCTCCCTACACGGGATGGGTTTTCCCTATTGAGTTCTTTCCTCATTAGGATGAGTCTTGTTTCAGTCTGCCTTTTTGGATCGATCCTAAATTGGCTTCCTGTTGGCTGTCTCCTGTACTTCCCTGGGGCATAAATGAATAGTCGCTCACTAACCGGCACTCATTCATCTTATCCTCAGCGGAATTTGTTGGCCTCTACTTACAAACCGGTAGCTGTAAGTCCTTTCTTTACGGTCTTCTACCCACTACCCGGTAGTTGTAAATCCTTTTTTCTCACTCTGTCTCTCAGTAGATCGTTTGGTGGCCTCTACCTACGAACCGGTAGTTGTAAGTCCTATCTTTGTGGTTTTCTACCTACTAGCTGGTAGTTGTAAAATCCCACTTTCATCCCCTTGTTGGAGTTGACCCTGTGTGCTCATCCTATCGATGACTGGTTACTTTTCCGTGGTTTTCTGCCTACAAACCGGTAGATGTAATCCCCTCTTTGTGGTATTGATAGTCTTGTGCCCTTTGGATACTTGCCTTGATCAAGCAGTATTATCCCCTTTGGGTCTTCCCCTTCTTTTTGGATATTTGCTCCGAGTTAGCAACTTTATCCTCTTTTGATTGGTCATCTTTGCATACCTAGTCCTGGTACCGATGCCTTTCTTTTCGGTCGTTTATCCATTTAACAACCTGCAACCCGGTTATGGATATTTTTCCATGCGAGTGTATTATCTACGTTTTGACGGCTATAGATAATATATCTCATGCACTCTTTGGTCAATCTTTCGATTGTTTTCTCCAGCAGAGTTCATCCTACCAATGGATTGGACGAATTCCCGTAGCAGACTGATATCTGCATCCCCAGTTGAGTCGATCCTACCTATGGATTGCATTGGGTCGTCCCCAGCGGAACAGTTATTTCCCCAAGCGGAGTTTATCCTACTTATGGTTTGATTGGGATATCCCCAGCAAAATTGCCGGTTTTGTCAGTAGCAAGCTGCTTTATTACTCCCCAGCGAGTTGCCTTGTCCTCCCCTAGCGGAGTTGTATTGATGGTTCCCCGGCAGTTGCCTTGTTTTCCCCCAACGGAATTGTATTGAAGGTTTCTCAGCACAGTCGTCCTGTGTATTTCCCCAGCGGAGTTTTCATCATTTTGCATTTTGCATATAGTAATCATCGCATCCTCAAAATTGCGTAGCATTTCCATTCCATATGGAGCATTACACCATAGAAAAATTCAAACATATGCATTCATGTGTTCGAAACCCATCAGGCCGTATCCCCTGCAGCGACGGATTTTTGTTCAACCTGTACAACACATTTGCTACAGTTGCTCCAGTCAACATTTGGTGTTGATAATCCCCACCAGAGGTTTATTTCCTCATCCGTTGGTGAAAGGAAAGCCTGCTTCTCCCCAGTGAGACCCCCTGCAAGTGTTCAGCCTTGCCCTGTCATCTTGTGGATGTCAGTATCCCGTCAGCACCCGCGTGTGTTGTTTCTTTGGTGTCGGTAAACACCATCTTTCGGTGATTTCCAGTCATGCGTAAGTGTCTGGTCTTCTTTGGTGTCAGTAAACACCATCCTTCGGTGATTTCCAGTCATGCGTAAGTGTCTGGTCTTCTTTGGTGTCGGTAAACACCATCCTTCGGTGATTTCCAGTCATGCGTAAGTGTCTGGTCTTCTTTGGTGTCAGTAAACACCATCCTTCGGTGATTTCCAGTCATGCGTAAGTGTCTGGTCTTCTTTGGTGTCGGTAAACACCATCCTTCGGTGATTTCCAGTCATGCGTAAGTGTCTGGTCTTCTTTGGTGTCGGTAAACACCATCCTTCGGTGATTTCCAGTCATGCGTAAGTGTCTGGTCTTCTTTGGTGTCGGTAAACACCATCCTTCGATGATTTCCAGTCATGCGTAAGTGTCTGGTCTTCTTTGGTGTCGGTAAACACCATCCTTCGGTGATTTCCAGTCATGCGTAAGTGTCTGGTCTTCTTTGGTGTCAGTAAACACCATCTTTCGGTGATTTCCAGTCATGCGTAAGTGTCTGGTCTTCTTTGGTGTCGGTAAACACCATCCTTCGGTGATTTCCAGTCATGCGTAAGTGTCTGGTCTTCTTTGGTGTCAGTAAACACCATCTTTCGGTGATTTCCAGTCATGCGTAAGTGTCTGGTCTTCTTTTGATGTCGGTAAACATCCTCTTTCGATGTTCATAACGTCGCCCTCCCTTCCCTAGTGAAGATTTCTCCTCTCCGTTGGTGTCGATAAACGTCGAGTTTTTCCCGATCATCCGTTGATGATTTGGTTGTGTTCATTATCTCCATTTCTCCTCTCCGTTGGTGTCGATAAACGTCGAGTTTTTCCCAATCATCCGTTGATGATTTGGTTGTGTTCACTCTCCCCAGTAGAGTTTCCTCCTCTCCGTTGGTGTCGATAAACGTCGAGTTTTTCCTAGTCATCCGATGATGTCTAGTTGTACCCCTCTCCATGCAGAGTTACCTCTCCGTTGGTTTCGATAAACGTCGAGTTTTTCCCGATCATCCGTTGATGATTTGGTTGTGTCCTTCTTCCCTAGTGAAGTATTCCTCCTCTTCGTTGGTGTCGATAAACGTCGAGTTTTTCCTATGCGTCCGTTGGCGTATAGTTGATATCTTTCCCCGCAGGGTCGTCCCCAGTTAATCCTCCTCTCCGTTGGTGTCGATAAACGTCGAGTTTTTCCCAATCATCCGTTGATGATTTGGTTGTGTTCTGTCTCCCCAGCAGTAGTCCTCCTCTCCGTTGGTGTCGATAAACGTCGAGTTTTTCCTGGTCGTCCCCAGTTGGTTACCTCTCCGTTGGTCTTGGTAAACGTTGAGTTTTTCCCATTTCGTCCGTTGACGTATGGTTGTATCTCTTCCAGTCATTCATTAATGTCTGGTTACCTCTCCGTTGGTCTTGGTAAACGTTGAGTTTTTCCTAGTTGTCCGTCGGCAACTAGTTGTGATTTTTATTCCCATTCATCATCGTTGTGATGTCTGGATGTGGTCGTACCCTTTGAAAACAAAAACCAAAAAATAATAATGTACCCAGTAATAAATATCAAATCCCAGTGGACGTTTCCATTATTGGATCCCTGTATTGTGCAAATTCTACGGTTCTTAGTATTCAATCCCTGTTTACCCTGAAAGTCTGACAGCCGTTGCTATCATCCGTTCGGGTTCCCAGCTGATTGAATAGGGGCAGCTGTAGCACCTCAAATTTGCACCTATCATTGTACATAAATTCTCATATTAGGTCATAGAATTAACATGGTCCACTGCATAGCATTGCATTGTCCCTTTGCCACAAGTGCAAGCCATTCAGAAGAATTAGGTCAAACTGGTCAGGAGATCAGTCAGTCAAGCAAACAAGTGAAATTTTCATTGAGCCAAGGCCCTAGGGTTGGTCCAACATGTTCACACGACCTAGAGGTCCTTTTGAAGTGTTTTGGTCAAGGGTTGGATGCTCAGAAGTCATCAGTCATGGCCCAGTTCACCAGAAACCCTAAAAGTCAACTGTTGGTCAATTGTGCATTTAATCAGTGATTGGATGGTGGGAATTGGTTTGAGAAGGCTCATTCATGTCCATATAAGCCTCATATAACATGTCAAACATCATCAGGGAAGAATTTGAAGCCAGACAAGAAATTTCCAAAAATAGAAACTTGACCTGTAATTGGAACTTGCCAAAAATGGAAACTTCTTGATCCTAAACGTACATCATGATACAAGCTTCAAATGAATTTTTGCCCAACATGAAAGTTGAAGATCTTGTTCTCCCATTTCCAAAAAGTCCAAGAACACTCAATTCCCATGTATGGTTGGCAAGTTATGATCATTTCATTTTCAGAAATTTTTGAACTTCAAAAGGCCATATCTCTCAAACCATTTGGCCAAATTGGGTGGGGTTTTTTGCAACAAGTCATATTTGATCCCCTCTTTCCAAAAATGTAACCATCATTCATCAAAACATCATAGATCAAAATGGAATTTTTGAAATGGCTTTGAATTATTTCAAGTGTGGTACAAAAATGAATTTTTGAATTAAACATTTTCCATCACTTTGGCCAATTGGGAACATTCTGAATTGACATTTGAAACATGTTTTTAAGCCCAATTCGAGCTGCAGCCATCATACACCTCACCACTTAAGTGAAATTGGCAAAATTAGCAAAAGAGGTCATTTTACAAATTTGGATTACCACCTTGCTAAACACACTTAACCAATCATAAACAGAAGTATATAAGACCATTTTCTTTCTGATTGAAGCCCTAGCAGCCTCAGATACAAAACAGAAAAACCATTTTCCTCTCAAATCTTCATTTTGCATTTTTGAACTTTTTCTTGAAGAAATCTCAAAGAGCACGACTCTTCTTTGTTTGCTTCATCATTTATCATCCTTTGTGAGCTCATTGCAAGCAGCATTCCACGACTGTAAGCCATTTTCCAGTTCTGTTTCTCCAAGCTCCATTAATGGCAATTTTCGATTTGAGCTAAAGGCAAGGTTGCTGAGCCAAAACATCTTAACCATTCATCATCTGGAGCTTGAAGCTTCACCTGTTTCGAGTATTTGAAGCCAAACAACGGCTATATCACAACTGCTCTTCACTCTTGGTAAATTTTCGACCCTCACTATTTGTAAAACCATGCTATGCCTTATGTAGATCCTTTCTTGCTGGTCATTTTGAGCTTTAAAGTATTGAAAATGGTCGAGTATTTATGAAGTTATGCTGAAATGAATGTTGGTATTCAAACTTGTTTTTGTTCGATGCTTCCATGATAGCTTGATTTAGTGAATATGGATGATGGATTGTGAATGTGTGTGGTTTACTGGTTCTAGTGATATGCTTATGGTCCATTTCTGTGACAAAATATTTTTTCGATTTGGTGAAGAAGATGATGATACACTGTTGCCATGAAACCCTAAAATTCATTTGCCCAGAATCCTGTTCACGTGGTGTGCATGCGTTTTTACTGTTCCATTAGCCAACAGCCAATCAGAACATTTCATTGTTCTTCCTTAAGCGCCGCGTTTCATTAAGTTGTGCCGATAATTACAAAAACGCCACCGGCCGTGCCCCTTGTCCCATTGATTTCATGTTGTTTTATTTTTTTTATTTCATTTTTGATCACTATCTTACAAAATTCATAAGTCCTTCATTTTAAATCCAAAATTCATGGGAATTTTTGCATAATGTTCATCTGGATCTCTAGTTTTTTATCATGTATTTTCCAGAATTTTTGCATGAGTAGATTTTAAATGATGCTAGGGTTTGTGACATGTGTTCATTTTTTGTACACTTTGCCAAAACATTTGTGAAATGATGATGCTTTGTCTAGTGGCTTTGAAACTTTTTGTGCTTAAACTAGACACATTCATGGTGATTCTGGTGTAGAGTTTATGAATTTATCATCTCTAGTTTTTGAGTTATGATTTTTTGAATTAGGGTGTGACAATTTGTGTCACACCATTGATGTGCAACTTGATGATTTTCAATACCATGCCTCTTGACCTCAAATTGCTTTGAATTTTTGCATGAATGTACTCTGGAATGTCTAGTTTATATGTGATTTTTCTTGGATTTGTTTGTGGCATTTCCTAATTGTTTGAGATTTTTCTCCCCTGTTTGGTCTTATGTTGACTTTTTGTGACACATGCTCCCATTTCATTTGTGAAATTCTCATACTTTATTAGATGGACATGAAATTTGATATGTGATTAGTAGACATCTTTAGCTTTGCCATGGTTTTGATCCCATTCATTTATAATATGCCATCACTGATTTATGATTTTTTCAAGTTGATGTATGTTTGGTTGACTTCTTTGAGCATGCTTAAAATTGCCTTGACTTTCTGATTTTCATTGATCACCTTCTACTTGGTCAAATGAGTTGACATTTTACATGCTTACCATGCTGTGGATTATGTTTGACCATGATTTATTTGATGATTTTTGGAAATGTTTGAGATTGGTTTTGAGCTAAGTCTTGCTGTTGACTTCTATGAGCTTCCGTATGCCATGCTTTGACTTTCTTTTGCTTATAAAATGATGATAATGATTGATATGAATGTGAACCCAATTGAGTTTGTTCCTTGATTGTTTGAATATGATTTTGATTGGAGTTCATTTGCTGTTTTGACTTTCTCATCCCCTTTTGACCCTAGGCTTGTCCCAGTGGTCCTGTTACTCACATTTGAGTTCATGTTTTCAGATTAACCAACAAATACTCAATGAGACCAATTCAAAATTGATTGAGTTTGCTTGTTTACCATGGCTAATCTATTTGTTTTGTAGGTTGCTTGGCTTACATTCCTTGAGCTTTGTGCATTGCACATTTATCTGCTTGTGTTGACTGTTAACCTTTGTTTCATTCTGATTTAACTTTGACTTGTATACTAACTGTGCTTGACTGATTTCAGGTACTTTAGTTGCTTTTAGTTCCTTGTGAACTTTGCTTTGCTTTGCTTAAGAGCAATTTGCATTGAGGTATAACTTCTTTAATTCATGTAGTCTGGAAGACCTGGCCTGTTACTTGGCCAGGCAACTGTCTGAAGTCCTCCTTAAGAGGCAATGTTTGTGATTGTTTAAAATTGTCCTTGTATAGAGTCCAAGACCTCCTAAGTGAAGAGGCAATTGGCAGAACCCAAGGGATATGCAATCTATCCCCTGCTATTCTGTGTGTCATCTGCTTTTGCTCACACCACTGTGTTGATGCATTACAGATACAAACCCAAGATCTTGTACAATTGTACAGTTGAGTCAGTTTCAAATGTGTAGAAGGGTTCCCACTTTCTGAACCCACACATTCTTGTCTTAAGCTCTCCCAGGCCAGGGATAAGAGCTGTGAAGTCTTATCTTCACTCACCTTTCATCTGTTTCACCTTAGCCCCTCAATGGCAAGGTTAAGAGCTAACACTACCCAGTTCCAGTGGTTTGTTTGTTGAGGTTGATATGACCCCTCGACTAAAACCTAGCCTTGATGTTTGAGCCCCTTGTTGGTGTGTTTATTTCATGCTGTATGTGCTTGTGTGGTGTGATTGTATCCCCTAGGTTTGCTAGACTCCGCGTAGTCTCGTTTGCATGTCAATTAAGGTAGCACGGTTCCTTCGTATAGGACTTCCTTTCTTGCTTGAGCTTTCCTAAAACACAAATAAACATTATCCCCTCTTAAGGATACGTTAACTCCTTCTACTACAGGTGAGTAAGTCTCCAAAGGTCGAGCATCAAGTAGATTGTGCAGTGACGTTGTCCACTTAAAAAACACAAACCAACGGGAATAGTTCAGCCGAACTACGGCAACTTTGATTCTCATGTCCAGATGAGATACGTAGGCACGAGATGCGATGTCTTGTCGAGTTTGACTAACAACTAACACTAATTCTTTTCTCTCGCCCTCGTTGCGATTAAGACCTTCCCCTTCTCTTGCCCTAGTTGCAATCGAGACCCTTCTTTTTCCTGTGCAAGTCATGTTTAGGATAGGCTTGCTTCCTGTGCAAGTTAGCTAGAAACCTTAACTTAGGGACGACTTTGCATGACAACATCTAGGCTCGAGTCGTAGTCTCCCTAGTGTTGTGTCTCCCTCGGTTATCTGGTTAGGCTAGTCCTGTGTCCCTGCGTAGGGGAACTACGTCGCCCTGATCCTCATACCAGATGAGGTACGTAGGCAGGAGATGAGCTGATCTCTCCGGGCGCCCTTTTTCTTTTTCAACCCTTTGTGTCTTAACCACCCTTGCGTGTGTTTTGGTTCGGATGCTGATGTAAGTCCAGTGATTGGCATTCGGGCTCCACGTTCGCCCTTTTGTTTTGTTTGTGTGAGTTGTTTCTCCTTTTCTGGTTGGAGTCCGATGTAAGTCCAGCGATTGGCAGTTGGTTTCCTGTGTGTGTTTGTTGGTTCGGATGCTGATGTAAGTCCAGTGATTGGCATTCGGGCTCCACGTTTGCCTTTGTGTGTTTGTTTGTGTGCGTGTTAGCCGAGCTACGAATGCTCTGATTCTCCTTCGTCCAAAGGAGATACGTATGCATAGGATGCGACATCCTAGCGAGCATGTGTCGTTTCCCCGGTCCGAACTACTTCGACTCTGATGTCTATGCCTGATAGACTAAGTAGGCCCAGGATGCGATATCCTGCCGAGTCAGTTTCAGTCTTGTTTGTTTTCTTGTGTCTCTTTCAGCCAGTTGTGTGTGTGTGTGAGCAGTGTTTTAGCAACCATTTTCCTTCCTTTTGTGCGTGGATCCCGTCGAGTACGACGGATGCGTAGGGGTGCTAATACCTTCCCTTCGCATAACCGACTCCCGATCCCATTCTCTTTGGTCGCGAGACCATGCTTTTTCCCAGGTTTACTCTGAGCGTTTCCTTTCCCTCTTTTGGGATAAATAACGCACGGTGGCGGCTCTGTTGTTCTTGTTTTCCCGCCGGTTTTTCGCGTAATGCGACACCATGTCTATATTGTACTTGTACTAGTTCAAGAAAGCATCAGACAAATCCCTCCAAGACCTTATCTTCCTCGGCTCTAGGTTCATATACCAATATAGAGATGCCCCAAATAGGCTGTCTTGGAAGTAGTGAATTAGCAACTTGTCATTATCAATGTAAGAGGCCATCTTTCTGTAGTACATAGTAATATAACTGCGAGGACAACTTAAGCCCTTGTACTTGAGTAGATCAGGTACTTCGAACTTTTGAGGGAGCACAACATTGGGTACCAAACACAGTTCTTTGGCATTCAATCCAAGAGCAGAGAAACCTTTAATGGCACAAATTCACTCCTCTAGGAGTTAATATTCGGCAGGCCTAGGTTGATTGATCCCAGGTGTAGCGGTAAATTCATGATCATCAAGCTATGGATAAGCTAGAGATCAAATAACAAAAGTCGCCACTGCGCTTTTATTGTTTCGAAGGGAAAAAGGAAAAAGTACGATCAAAACCCAAAAGTAAGAAGTTTTCAAATCAAAACTAATAAAATGTCATAGATTACAGGTAAGAGGGTTGGTTACACAGAGGGAAGGTGTTAGCACCCAAAGTGTCCTAGGTACTCCTAGGGAGCCCTTTTTGTGTGCATGTGTATTTGGTACAAAAATGATGTTTACAAACAAATAGAATGAGGGGATGAGAAAAAAATTCAATTAATTATATTTTTGTGTTTGACAAGACCTTCGGACTTGTGCCTACGTACCAACATAAAAATGAGGGATGAAAACCTCGTAGTTCGTGATACAAATTTCAAAGTGGATGCATTACTTTTAATAAAATTAAGTTTGAAAGGCACAAAGGCCTAAAATGGTTTTAATGAGTTAGTTATTTTTTGGCTTTTGAAAGTTTAGGTCAAGTATAGTTAAGTTTATTTACAAGTTTGATTAGAAAAGAAGTTTGAAAATGCAATGGCATAAGGCCAAAGTTTCTAGTTTGCAAAGTGGTCCAAGTTTAGAACAAAATAAGTTCAATCAAAGAAGATTTTGAAAAAGGGGGGGGGGGGGGGGGAGATTTTGAAATTAAAGAAATTGGGAGAATATGAAGAGACTAATTCTATGCACAAAATTAAAAGTTAAGAGTTGAAAAGATCTGATCGGTGGATAGCAATCCAATAGACAAGAATGTCAATAGAAACCCAGAATTCCCTTGGACATTTAGAATCAAGCAACACAAAAATGCACAATTATATTATCTTGAAGAGAAAGGCATCAAATAAAGATAGCCACATCCAAGCTTAGCCACTCCATGATCTTCTTCAGATTAGCCCATGTAACAGATGAATTCCACAAGTCACAGGTTCAAAATAACAGCTTCACAATGATCATGTTGCAGATGAACTCAAAGGGATCTTGAATGATATATCTGATGAAGCACTTGGTTTTACAGAAAGTTGGTGTTGGTTCTATGTGTTGGCAGCAATTTTGGTAAAACCTAGAGTATTCACAAGTTGTCACAAGTGTTGTCTTGACATAAGATAACATGTACCTGCAGGGTGTTTAAAATGAGAATATACAGGATTTTACTGAGATGTCAGACCCGATGTCATGACATCTGTATATAGAACATTCAGTCTGAATGTTGTGTATTGTGTGATTGCATTTTTTATGCTAATCTATGTATGATTGAAGAGATGATTAAACACGTTATTCAATCAGTAATTACAACCATATTGACTTATTTTCCAACAAGATATAATCAGCTGTCATGAGAAGATATGAAAGGAAAATAGTTTTAGGGTTTTATGATGTCCAAGCCCAGCCAATTGCTTCTATATAAAGGACATGGAAAACCTGGTTTTATACACAAGAAATAACTAACGAAATATTGAGAGAGAATAAGGGTTTTAGTCTTGTGTGGTCGTGTGTATTGTAAGTCATTCATTCATCCATAGATGAATGAATTGGACTGATTTTTGAGTTGTAATTTGTCCACTCTAAGATTTGAAGCATGAGTGTGTGTTTACTTGATTGAAGCTTTTAAGTAAGATCAAGTATGTGTATTTGAAGAGTGTCTTCTTTTCATTGTAATTCTTGTTTTATATCACTGCTGTGATTGAGGGGGGTGAGTAGGATCTCATATCTAAGAGTTCTTAGGTAGAAGTTACACAGATAGAGATTAGGTGAAAAGTCTGTAACTTGAAGTTGTTTACTAAGAGTCTTTGAACTAATTCTGTTTAGTGGACTTCCTTCCTGGCTTGGTAGCCCCCAGACGTAGGTGAGTTTGCACCGAACTAGGTTAACAATTGCTTGTGTCTCTTGCATTACTGTTCTTTATCTTTTATCCTATTTTTATTGTTCAGATATTAGTGTCGTGACATGACCTTCGACATCTCATATCTGGTACCAGAATTTCAATTGGTATCAGAGTAGAAATCCTGCTCTGGTTTTGGGTGAGATCTAGGGACGTTATTTTCTGGTACTATGGATAGAGACGGAGGATCTATTCACATACCACCTATTATAGATGGATCTTACTATGACTACTGGAATCCTCGAATGGTAGCCTTCCTAAAATCTTTGGATAATAAGGCTTGGAAGATTGTTTTAACAGGCTAGGAACATCCATTTATTACTAAGGAAGGAGAAGCTACAACTGATAAGAAAGCTGAGGAATAATGGACCAAGGAGGAGGATGATCTAGCCCTTGGGAACTCTAAAGCATTTAATGCTATATTTAATGGAGTAGATAAGAACATATTCAAATTGGTAAACAACTGTGAGGTGGCTAAAGATGCTTGGAACATTCTCAAAACCACTCATGAAGGCACCTCTAGAGTGAAGATGTCTAGACTGCAACTGCTCACTACCAAGTTTGAAAATTTGAGGATGAAAGAAGATGAAAATATTCATGAATTTCATATGAATATCCTTGAAATTGCTAATTCCTCAGGAGCCCTGGGTGAGAAGATGTCAGATGAAAAACTAGTGAGGAAAATACTCAGGCCACTTCCTAAGAGATTTGCCATGAAAGTGACAGCCATTGAAGAGTCTCAAGACATTTCCAATATGAGAGTTGATGAGCTAATTGGATCCCTCCAAACATTTCAGATGGGAATGCGTGATGGATCTGAAAAGAAAGTCAAAAGAATAGCCTTCATGTCAAACACTGAAGAGAAAAAGGAAGAAGATGGTCAAGATACTGATGAAGATCTGGCAAATGCTGTAGCATTACTGGGAAGACAGTTCAACAAACTTCTGAAAAAGATGGATGTAAGGTCTAAGTCTAATGTCAAGAACATCTCATCTGACATCAGTAAGTCCATTAATGTTGGAAGAAGAACAAGATCTGATGAAAAGTCCAAAGAAGGAAAAGGAGTTCAGTGCCATGAATGTGATGGGTATGGACACATTAGAGCTGAATGTGGAACCTACCTCAAGAAATAGAAGAAGAGTCTTGCTGCTACTTGGTCTGATGAAAGTGAAACAAAAGAGTCTGCAAATCTTGTGACTGCCTTGACTGGAAGGTGGGGTTCTGATGAAGACTCAAGTGATGATGAAGTAACCTTTGATGAGTTAGCCATTACCTACAGAAAGTTGTGTCACAGAAGTGAAGAAGTGTGTAAACAAGTTGAAAGTCAGAAGAAAGTGATAACACAACTGGAGAATGAGAAGGCAGAACACTTAGAAACCATCTCTAAGTTAAAGACTGAAACAATGTTCTTGAATTCCAAACTGGATAAGATGACAAAGTATGTCAGAATGCTAAACAATGGATCTGACACCTCAGACAAAATTCTCCAGACTGGACAAATGGCAGGAGACAAGTCTGGCATTGGGTTCAATGAATCCAAACCTGAGTGCAGTCACACTGGTAGCAAACCAAAGATGTCACATCATATGTCACAACATCATAAAGGAAGACAGCAGAAAGGGAAACATCAAAGATGGAGATGTCATTACTGTGGAAAATTTGGCCACATAAAACCATTCTGCTATAAGTTGTATGGCTATCCTAGTCCTTCTCATCATCAACCTAGACCCAAACATCACATACCTGTCAACAGAAAATAATGGGTTCCTAGGACTGGTGTTACAAACCTGATAGCTCACACTTCCTTCAGAGTTTCAGCCAAAGAAGACTGGTATTTTGACAGTGGGTGCTCTAGACACATGACTGGAAACAAAAACCTGGTAACTGACCTTCATCCTCATGCCACCAGCTATGTAACCTTTGGTGATGGAGCAAAGGGTGAAATCAAGGGGATTTGTAAGCTAAATTACCATGGAGTCCTTAACCTTGACAATGTCCTACTTGTTAAGGGACTGACTACAAACCTAATAAGCATCAGTCAACTATGTGACCAAGGTCTAACTATTAACTTCACAAAAACTGAATGTCTGATTACTAATAAAGAAAATGAAGTGATCATGAAAGGAGTCAGGTCTAAGGACAACTGATATATGTGGAGTTCTCAAGAAACTGGTTATTCATCAATGTGTACTCTAGCCAAAGAAGAAGAAGTGAAGATATGGCATCAAAGATTGGGCCATCTGCATCTTAAAGGAATGAAGAGGATTATATTTGTTAAAGCTGTTAGAGGAATTCCAAACTTGAAGATTGATGAAGGAAGAGTTTGTGGGGAGTGTTAGATTGGAAAACAGACAAAGATGTCACATCAGAAGCTCAGACATGACACCACTTCCAGAGTGCTGGAACTTCTCCATATGGACTTGATGGGACCTATGCAGGTGGAAAGTCTTGGTGGGAAGAAGTATGCTTACCTTGTGGTGGATGACTTCTCCAGATACACCTGGGTCAATTTTATAAGAGAAAAATCTGATGTATTTGAAGTCTTCAAAGATCTTTGTCTAAGACTTCAAAGAGAAAAAGAAATTCAGGTTATCAAAATTAGAAGTGATCATGGGAAGGAGTTTGAGAACAACAAATTTGCTGGATTCTATGCATCAAAAGGAATTAGTCATGAGTTCTCATCTCCCATTACTCCTCAGCAAAATGGTGTGGTAGAAAGGAAAAGTAGAACTCTCCAAGAATCAGCCAGAGTTATGATTCATGCTAAGAAATTGCCCTACCACTTCTGGGCTGAAGCTATAAACACAGCCTGCTATGTTCATAATAGAGTAACCTTGAAGAAAGGGACTCCTACTACTTTGTATGAAGTCTGGAAAGGGAGAAGACCTACAGTCAAATACTTCCATGTGTTTGGTAGTAAATGTTATATATTGACTGATCGTGAACAAAGAAGGAAGTTGGATCCCAAGAGTGATGAAGGAATACTTCTGGGTTACTCAACAAACAGCAGAGCATTTAGAGTCTTTAATTCCATAACAAAAGTAATTATGGAATCTATCAATGTTGTGGTTGATGATCAGCAGATTGATGTCACAAATGATGTTGAGACATCCCCAAATGATCCCCCAGCTGATTTCCTAGACAAAAGTAATGAGAATGAACTCACTCAAGCTGAACCTGAAGCTGACAAAATTAATAAGGGACCCTCTATCAGAATTCAGAAGGATCATCCTAAAGATCTCATTATAGGAGACCCAAATAAAGGGGTCATAACTAGATCAAGGGAAGTGATCTCACATGGTTGTTTTATGTCCAAGATTGAGCCTAGGAATGTCAAGGAAGCCTTGACTGATGAATTATGGATCAATGCCATGTAGGAAGAGTTAGGCTAATTTAAGAGAAATGAAGTATGGGAACTGGTTCCAAGACCCGAAGGAATAAATGTCATTGGAACAAAGTGGGTGTACAAGAATAAATCTGATGAACAAGGGGTGGTTACTAAAAATAAAGCAAGATGGGTAGCACAAGGATACACTCAAGTTGAAGGAGTTGACTTTGATGAAACATTTGTCCCTGTAGCTCGCCTTGAATCCATTAGACTATTGCTTGGAGTGGCATGTATTCTGAAGTTTAAACTGTTCCAAATGGATGTAAAAAGTGCCTTCTTGAATGGCTACTTAAATGAGGAAGAATATGTTGAACAACCTAAAGGATTTACAAATCCAAATCTTCCAAAGCATGTGTACAAGTTGAGGAAAGCCCTCTATGGTTTGAAACAAGCTCTTAGGGCTTGGTATGATAGACTCACAGTGTTCCTCACTAACAATGGATACTGGAAGGGAGGCATTGACAAGACCCTATTTGTTAAGAATGAAGGAGGAAAAATCATGGTGGCTCAAATATATGTGGATGATATTGTGTTTGGTGGGATGTCAGATCAGATGGTCGAACATTTTGTTAAATAAATGCAGTCTGAATTTGAAATGAGACTTGTTGGAGAGCTGGCCTATTTTCTTGGGCTACAAGTCAAGTAGATGGAAGATTCTATCTTTCTATCTCAAAGCAAATATGCCAAAAACATTGTTAAGAAGTTTGGCATGGAGAATGCAAGTCATAAAAGGACATCTGCTCCTACATATCTAAAAGTCTCCAAAGATGAAAATGGTGTTAGTGTAGATCAAAGTCTCTACAGAAGCATGATAGGAAGTCTGCTATATCTCACAGCAAGCAGACCTGACATTGCTTTTGCTGTAGGTGTTTGTGCTAGATATCAAGTTGAACCAAAAGTCAGTCACATAAACCAAGTGAAAAGGATACTGAAATATGTCAATGGCACCAGTGATTATGGAATGTTGTATACTCATGGATCTGGATCTATGCTGACTGGATATTGTGATGCTGACTGGGATGGAAGTGCTGATGATAGGAAAAGCACATCAAGAGGATGTTTCTTCTTGGGGGACAACTTAATATCATGGTTTAGTAAAAAACAAAACTGTGTGTCTCTTTCCACTGCTGAAGCTGAATACATAGCAACTGGAAGTAGTTGTTCTCAACTGGTTTGGATGAAACAAATGCTGACTGAATACAATGTCACGCAAGATGTCATGACATTATACTGTGACAACCTGAGTGCTATAAATATTTCTAAGAATCCTATTCAGCACAGCAGGACAAACACATTGATATTCGTCATCACTTTATTAGAGAACTAGTGGAAGAGAAAATCATAGCCCTGGAGCATGTTACTACTGAAATGCAATTAGCTGACATATTTACAAAGGCTTTGGATGCTAGTCAATTTGAATGTTTAAGAGGGAAATTAGGGATTTGTATCCATGAGAATTTATAGCAATTAATTTGGAGTGGAAAAGGTAATAAAAATATTGTCTGCCCATTTAAAAGAAAGTGCCCCATTTATGGTAAATCATTACCTAGTATTGGAACTTCCATCTATAGTATTTTCACATGCAAACTCAGCTCAAGCATTTCCACATTCCTCAAACTTCATCAACCTTCTCTGCTAGGGCAACAAAAATCCTTCCACAAGCTCAACAAGATGTCACAACATCCTTCATCTTCTGGTTCTAAAAACACCAAACCTGCGCACAAAGCTAGAACACCCTCTATGGACTTTCTTAATGAAGACATTTTGGAAGTGATTCCCCTATCAGTCATCCCAGGAGACGCTCTTGGTCCATCCTCCACTGCAGGACATACTCAAGGTAATAGTTCTGATAACCCTAGCTTTAAGGATAACATGCATCATACTGATCGTGTCATTAGAAACTTGTCACGAGGATCCTTAATGAAGGACACTCAGTAAAGGGAGTTTCGACTCCTCTATCGAGAAGGGACCCCTCTCTCGAGGTTGAACCTCACAATGAGAAAGATGATGAGTCATCTAGGTCTGAAAAAGATATAGCTGCTGAAGGATTATGCTCTTTAGGGAAAACCTTACCTTGTAAGAAATCTGTAGATGCTTCTCAGTCTAAGAAGCATGACTCTGATAAGAATGTGATTGACTTGGAAGATGAGAGCTCAGATGATGAAGATGATAGCTTGCTTCATCACTTGAAGCCAAGTGTTGTTAAGAGGATGAAGACCAGAAAGGGTAGGTATGTGGCTGAGATGATGACCGCCAAAACTGGTAAGAAGGCTACTGCTGTAGGCCCTTCAAAGTTTTGGAGTAAAGTGGAGGTAAAGAAGAGAAAAGTAAGAGAAAGTTCTGATTTAGAGGAAGATGTTGAAGACGATGTCCCTGACATCTCTCCTATCAAAAAGCCAACAGTTAGAAAATCCCCTGCAAAGGTTGTTGTTGTACACCTGGATAACATTTCCTTCCATCTTGAAGATGGTGCAGCAAAGTGGAAATTTGTAATCCAAAGGAGAGTGGCTGTTGAAAGAGAACTGGGAAAGGATACTGTGGAGGTTAAAGAGGTCATGAACCTGATTAAGTCTGCTAGATTAATGAAGACTGTTAGTGGGTTATCTCAGTGTTTTGAAGGTCTTGTTAAAGAATTTGTGGTGAACATCCCTGAGGACATTGCTGACAAGAACAACAAAGAGTTTTGTAAGGTGTTTGCTAGAGGAAAGTGTGTGAAGTTTTCTCCAACTGTGATTAATAAGTTCCTATGAAGAGGAACAGAAGGTGCTGGTGAACTAGAGGCCACAGACAATGAGGTTTGTAGGGAAATAACTGCTGGACAGGTCAAGGAGTAGCCAAGCAAGAAGCATCTCTCTACTGGAAAATTAACTATGAAATATGTTATCTTGCACAAGATAGGGTCAGCAAATTGGGTTCCAACAAATCACATCTCTACAATCTCAAATGCTCTTGGAAGGCTCATATTTGCTATTGGAACCAAGCTTAATTTTGATTATGGTAGATTCATGTTTGAAAAAATTGTTAAACATGCTTCTACAAATGCAGTGAAGCTGCCCATAGCTTTTCCCTTAATAATTTGTGGGATAATCTTGAGCCAGCAACCTGGAATTCTGAGCACAAGTGATATCCCTAGTAGAAGAAAATCTCCCTTGTCAGTTCATTATAAATTATTTGAAGGCAGTCATGTCAATGACATTGTCATGACATTTGCTGTAAAGAAGCCAGCCTCTCAAGGTGGTCTGATTACTGAACTGAAAGAGACTTGTAAGGAATTGGAGAATGGGATAAGGGTCGCTAAAGCCAGGAAAGAAGCTTTAGAGGTTCTGATTAATAGCTTGGAGCAAGGTGATAGAGAAAATGTTGGTCAAGCCAAGGAAATAGATGCCCACACCTCAAGTGAAAGGTCTGAATCTCAAGATAGATCAAGTGGCAGTTCTGGGTCTGAAGCTGATGAAGATGCTAGCTCTTCTGACTGAGTGTTGGTGAAGATTGTTCTCCTTTTATGATGATGTGCTGTTCTGGATGCCTTGATGTTTGATGTTTTTTTGGCAGTCTTGTTATGATGCCTTGATGTAATTTTTGGGTTCTCTTTGATGTCTCTGGATTTTATCTCAGCTTATATAGTTGTGTTTGTTTGTGGTTCTGTAACACATGACAATATGTTTTAACATTCTATGTGACTTTCTCTTTGACTAATAGACATTTATTTTGTCTCATTGGTCTCTTTGGTCTATTTTGACTAAAAAGGGGGAGAAGTAGTAGCTAAAGGAGAGCTGCAGTTAATATGTGCTATGAAGTAGCTAGGCTATAAACAGATGGCAGATGATGTTGAAAAGGATGTTTTGTGTAGTACAGATGATGTTGAAGGTGATGTCAGATGGGGTGATGGATGTTACAGGTGTTGTTGAAGAAGATGTTTGTGTTGAACAGACTTAGGGGGAGAAGAAGCACATATATGTGTTCAATGTGTGTTTACTAGTTGCTATTATAGCTAGTAAATGTGTGGTTTATTACTTCAGCTGCTAAACTGCTGATGTGTTTTTATTGTACTCTTGTGAACAAATGGACTGATGTATGTTTTAGCCAAAATTTGCCAAAGGGGGAGTTTGTTGGTTCTATGTGTTGGCAGCAATTTTGGTAAAACCTAGAGTGTTCACAAGTTGTCACAAGTGTTATCTTGACATAAGATAACATGTACCTGCAAGGTGTTTAAAATGTGAATATACAGGATTTTACTGCGATGTCAGACCCAATGTCATGACATCTGTATACAGAACATTCAGTCTGAATGTTATGTATTGTGTGATTGCGTTTTTTATGCTAATCTATGTATGATTGAAGAGATGATTAAAAGCGTTATTCAATCAGTAATTACAACCACAATGACTTATTTTCCAATAAGATATAATCAGCTGTCATGAGAAGATATGAATGGAAAATAGTTTTTGGGTTTTATGATGTCCAAGCCCAACCAATTGCTTCTATATGAAGGACATGGAAAACCTGGTTTTATACACAAGAAATAACGAACAAAATATTGAGAGAGAATAAGGGTTTTAGTCTTGTGTGGTCGTGTGTATTGTAAGCCATTCATTCATCAATAGATGATTGAATTGGACTGATTTTTGAGTTGTAATTTGTCCATTCTAAGCTTTGAAGCATGAGTATGTGTTTACTTGATTGAAGCTTTTAAGTAAGATCAAGTATGTGTCTTTGAAGAGTGTCTTCTTTTCATTGTAATTCTTGTTTTATATCACTGTTGTGATTGAGGGGGAGTGAGTAGGATCTCATATCTAAGAGTTCTTAGGTAGAAGTTACACGGGTAGAGATTAGGTGAAAAGACTGTAACTTGAAGTTGTTTACTGAGAGTCTTTGCACTAATTCTGTTTATTGGATTTCCTTCCTGGCTTGGTAGCCCCCAGACGTAGGTGAGTTTGCACCGAACTGGGTTAACAATTGCTTGTGTCTCTTGTATTATTGTTCTTGATCTTTTATCCTGTTTGTATTGTTCAGATATTAGTGTTGTGACATTACCTTCAACATCTCATATCTGATACCAGAATTTCAATTGGCATTGGCCAAGTCCTTTAGCATAGGAATGTTGCCTAAATTCTTAGTCCATTTGTCTAAGATAAAGCTAACAGTCCACACAAAAAGTTTTTTAGGGTTTTTGTTGTTATTATATACATTAATGGTCAAAGACCACACAAACAAGCAAAGTATATACAATCAATATATATCACACAATATGGTCCAAATGGACAAAGGGAAAATTGCATTAACATAAACAATTAGCATGGTATGAATAGTGGCAAATGAATAAAGGCTAAAATAAAATGACATTAAAGTAAATGGCTTGAAATTAAAAGTTAGTTGTTAATGAGTTAGAAGTTAGTATTGTTTTGCTTTTTCTTTTCATTTTTAAGTCATTCTTTGGAGAACACTCAACCCACTTATCACAAGCATAGATTCTTGAGCCAAGGCATCTTCCAAAGAAAGGAAAAAAGACCAAGTTTCCACACAATACCATGAAAGAGGGGAGACTTACAATCTCACTAACTAGAATGCTATGCCTTTTGTGTCACAAATTTAGCGCTATGTTAAGCAATCGTAATTGGACTTATAGAAGTCACAACTATTTGAGGTCGGGCAATAGAATTTTGGTGTTAATGCATGTTTGAGACATAGTATAATGGACTATGCTCATGAAACATACCACACACAAAAAGAATATGCAAAAGAGGTGGCCAAATCTCATCCATACTTATGTTGATTTTTCAATCAACTAGCCTTAGGACTTTGAGATATCATAGGTCAAATGAAATGGATGCATAAATAAGGGGAATGAGATGAAGAGGGAGGGGGAATGGATCAAAACTCAAATTAGTCAAAGGAGGACTTTTACCAAATTAATATCATCCATTCATTTTGGGAGATGGAATGTACATTCCATCAATCCCCTAAATCTAATGATATTAACTTGACAAAGTCAAATCAACCTTGACCAAGGCCCAACAACAAGAGTCAAACTCAAACAAGTCATCACAATTGGTCAACACAATTATTTGGCATTTATTCAAATTAAAAATACTAAAATAATGCATTTAAATTAAATATGGTTTGTCAAATTCCTAAAACCTCATCAAAACACCAAAGAAATGGTCATGAGATTTATCATAGGTCAAACAAGGTCAAAGGACCTTGGAGAAAATATTTTAGAATTTTTAAAGACTTAAAAGTATTTTTAAACAATTAAAAATAATCACAAAATCAATAAAATCATGAAAAATATTAATAATGATCCAAAAAATAATTTTAATTCAAAATATGAAAAAGGAAATTATTTGAAATTTTTTGGTGAAACTCTCATATTTTTTGGATCAATATTAAAATTAATATGAATTAACGAAAATAAAAGGAATAAAACAAAAATAAGAAAATATGAAAAAACGTGAGCCACTTGATCTCCCTCATTAATTGAGGTGGCAGATCAAGTGGCCTAGAACGCGCGTTCCATGATGCACGCTAGTCAACTCATCCACACGCTTGGTAATCAAAACCAACGCCTCAAATTAAAACAAAATGGCAAGATCATGTGGCTGGGAGACGTGCCAACGCACGACCGGAGCTGTAGCTCCGATCTTCTTCTCCGGTGGACCTCACCGGACTGATCCACCCTCAACCATCACTAAGATAAAAAAGAAGGACATGATCTGAAAGAAAAAATGGCGCAGACCACAAATCTGACCTCAATTTTAACTAACTCCACATATATAGAAAGATATGAGGAGTTGAATTTTGAGGTGTGTCAACTGAGTTGCTTCGATTTGACCTCTAAGCAACTCAATCTTCTTGCCTACATTGATAGGACTTAAGACAACCAAAGATCCAAAAGAATTGAGTAGAATTGAGAGAGAATCGAAGAGATGAAGTTTTCTGAAAATTACATTCAATGTTATGAAGTTCTTGATGTTGCTTGCTCCAAACACGATCTAATCACACTTGAGAAGCTAGCAGGAAGTGATTAGAGAGGTTGCAAGGCTTTGGATCCTGGAGTTCTTGAATATCCAACAGTTGAGATTCAAACTCAAATTTCAAATTGAAATTTCTCAGGTTTTCCTTTAGAATGTGAGGGTTTCAATGGGTGGCAAAGTTGGCGTCCAAGGTCTGACTCAAATGAGCACAGAGGTCATGTATTTATAGCATGAATGAATGATATTTGCACACTTCAAATTTTGTCCAATTTTAGCAATGTTGATGGCACGAGTGCATGGGCATGTGCATACCCATGATGCAATACAAAAAGGTCTAAAATTATTCCAAATGAAGTCTGAATGGAAGCTTGATTGGCAAGGTAAAGTGAACTGAAGTTTTGAAGTTTGATTCTTTCCAATTATGCAGCCCTGTTAAAGCCATGCGAAGACCTAACAATCCTCATCAAAAATGCATGAACTTGGGTTCTTTGGAAATCTTGGATCAAGGGGAACAAGTTTGATGTTCAACACTTTTTCATTTGGAGCTTGGAACATGGAGAATTTTGAGGTGGAAGTTTGGAAATTTCAACATGTTGAAAATTTTCCTAAGTGTCAAGCAATATATCTCAATATTCCACCTTGCTTAACTTTTTATGTGAGCTTCAAATGAGAAACGTGTCTTCATCAAAGTTATAACTATTTCAAATAAATTCAAAATGGTCACAAATTTCATGTCATTTGGATTTAGAATGATAAAGTTATGCATTTTTTATGTTTGGAAAAATCACTTGTTCAATGGTATAGGTCAAAAATGACCTATAATGTAACCTCATATCACATGCTCATAAAAGTTGAATTAGCTCTCACTCCAAACAACAAAGTTGAAGTAGACATCTTGAATTTTATTTTGAAACTTGGAAATCTTTCATCTCATAAAAATTGAGCAAGTTATGGCCTTGGGAAGTTGACTTTCAAATTAGGGTTTAAACAAAATGACCTATAATGTTTCAACATAGAAAATGATTTTCCAAGCAAAACTAGCTCTAGTTCTCAAAATTAAAGTTGTTTGGAATGACATTTAGAGTAACTTTTCTCGTGGAATAATTTTTATATGGTGAAAATTGTAGGAGATAGGGTCTAGGGAGACCTAGTTTTAATTAGATGAATTCATCTGGCCAACCACCATCAACCAACTTGCTAACCTTCAATTATTTTGACTTTCTTGGCTCATGGTAGATCATATATGCATAATATGATGAATTTTTAAGTGTACCTTTTGAAATTTGATCAATTGGTAAGATAGCTTGTTGGAGAAGTTACTCAAGATACCTAGTCAAACTAGGGTTTCCAAGGCAAATCACCCTCAAACTCTTGAAGAAAATTTGATAAATATAACATGTAGAGGTCATTAGGACTCATATATGATGTTCATAAACATTATTAGATAAATTCATGGTTGTGCTCTTTGTCATGAGGGTCTCAAACCCTAGATATGAACTTGATAGATCAATGGAGCTCATGCCTTACCTACAAAAGAGACAGGCCAATGCAAAGACATATTTTTGTATTTGGTTAGTAAATGATGATATACAAGTATGATACAATTACATAGTTCTTGGTGATCTCTCCCAAAACAAACCCAATGAAAGAGGGGTAAGGAGGATGCCAAGGTATGATCCCAATGCTAATGCATATGATGAAATTGCACGAGGGATCTTAGGGTCAAAATTGGGGTATTACACCAGGTAACCGTTGAGTAGAAACTCTAGGAGGAGGTTGAACAATATTTTGAGCTGCATGTGGAGTAAGTTGAGGAAACATCTGATACATCATTGCCGGATTCAAAGTTTAGGAAACTGGAGTGTTGTCTTGAGCAATCTTCCCCCGAGATTGCATATTTGGAGCAAACTGTGCCCCATAATGGGCATATTGGAGTTTAATGTTGTTAGGAAATGGTGGAACCATAGAAGCAGAAACATAGGGATTTAGTTGAGCAGGCGGAGCAGAGATATGGAAATTGAGAGGAGAACCACTATACTCAGTTTCTTGATCATAAGTATTGTCAATGTTTACAGAAGGTATCTCTTCTGTTTCAACACCTTACCCCCTTACCCAGATCTCTGACCTTTCATTAGTTTTCTATGTGTAAAACTTCTTAGGCTTTTGTTCGCTTTCTAGCCATTCCTTTGGATAAATAGAAGTGCGGTGGCGATATCTTTGTATGCTTTGCTTTTGATTTAGTCAATAAATCATAAAGTGACGAATACACCGCTAAAGAAAAATGGCGACTCCACTGGGGATAGAATATCCTGGTGGGTTTGCCTACTTTTCACAATTGTTGAGATATATTTGTTTATGACATATTTTTGTACAATTTGGGATTACTGTATTGTTTGTAATGATTGATTTGCTTGATATATCAATTTCTTGCTTGCTTGGTGATCTCTGTGAGATGAGTTCTATACCCGAACTCGAGTGCACCTTAGGATAGGAGAATGGCATAGTCTCGCCGACTTGTGTGGAGTTATTCCTTAGCAAGTTGACTTGCGAGTCCATTCACTTGGTGGAGGTCATGTTGGATTAATAATGTCACACAAGTCATTTGTGGTTAGGCATTGTTCTTCCAATATGTGTCGTAGAAGCCAAGGACCTTAGTTTACCAAACCCATCTTGGCCTATTTTTAGGATGTAGTGCGGAGGTCATTCAAATGTCAGATTTGATGTGATTGTTACGCGATACTACACTCATAAGAGTCTCTCTTGAGAATATTTTTGGAATATGAGTATTCGTTCCTCCGATAATATTCGAAAGATGGAATGATGACTATGGGAACCTCTGGTAGAACATGTTCGGCAGGTTTAAACCATAGTACACTCCCTTTGGATGGTTCTTAACTGAGACTCCATGCTCGTGACTCACAACAAACCCGTGATTCATGGTTGATCCGTTCAACTATCGTTAATATCAATGGAACCTGGGTGTTGATAAGGTGAAAACCATAATCCACCAAAATGGATGATTGATATTAAGGATGGTTGAACCGTTCGTATATCGTTAATATCAATGGAACTTGGGTGTCGATAAGGTGAAAACTGTAGAAGCAAGCTTCAATCCAAGAAGTATTTTGATGAAGACAACATGCATCAATGCAAAAAGAGAAGAGCTTCAAAGATAATTCAAGCATCAAAGTGATCAAGCCGCATACGCATGAGGAACTTTTTGATCAAGCTTCTTTTTCAAGTCAACCGTTTGCAAGATTGTTGATTCACTTCTTAGGTATATCTAACTCACTCTTAGATTAGTATACAAGTGTTCAACAATCATGATCTGCATTTGCATTTTTAAAACATAACCATTTGTTAACACATTGAAATGCAAGACACAATTTTCTTAAAGTATTTTTTCTGCATTTCAACAGTGTTAATCGGTTAACCATATGGGTTAACCGGTTAACAACCCAGTTTTTTTGAAATCCTGTGTTAACGTTGTATGCGTTAACCGGTTAACCCATTTGGTTAACCGGTTAACACTGTTCGTTGCAATGAAAATGTTTTAGAAAAATTATATCTTTTCATCAATGTTTATGGAGAAAATGATACCTCTTTGAAAAGGTGTTTTGGCAATATAAATTCTTAAATTTTCAAAAATGAATTTTCACCTCCAAGAATTTTCATACAAACTTAAGATAATCACTCTTTCATATTTCCTTCAATATTTTTATAAGTGTTCATAATCAAAGTTTCATCTCATTCTATTGTTGTTGAACACTTGTATATTTTTCATTGAGTGAATTATTTATCTAAGGAGAAGATCAATCAAGAGAAGATTGATAATACTACACTTTGTTAAAATCATCAAAAGATTTATTTCTGTTTGACTTGTGATCCAGGACTGTTGGACACAAGGGTTGGTGTTGAAGAGGATTGTTCTTCATACACTTATTTACCTATAGGTTAGATAGTAGGCATCACCGTTGGTGTGAATAGGCTGTACCATAATTCTAAATATAGTGAAATCTCTTTCGTGTGGAAAGGGGAGTGGATGTACCTTCGGATTGTGAAGGGAACCACTATAATTTCCGGTGTCTTTTTACTTTCCGCAATTTATCTTTCCACACTTAAACGTAAAATAACCAAAAACCGGAAACAAGTTCGAAGAATTTTTAACCACCTAATTCACCCCCCCTCTTAGGCGCATTTACAACTTACAATTGGCATCAGAGCAAGTTATAGGTAACTTGTTCCTAGAGATCCAGCATGGCTTCCGCAAGCATAAATCCGGTTTTCAAAGACGGTGGAAGTAGCAACAAGGCCCCACTCTTCTCCGAAGAATATTTCGATTTCTGGAAAATCAGAATGAAGGCACATCTTGAAGCCCAAGGGGAAGGTATATGGGAAGCAGTTGAAGAAGGTCCACACAAACCAGTAAATGTGGTGAATGGAGTTGGTACCCCAAAGTTGAAAAACACTTATGACGAAGATGATAAGAAAAGGATTCTAAATGAGAAGAAGGCAATCAACATACTCCAAAGCGCTCTTAGTATGGACGAGTTCTTCCGTATATCTCAATGTAAATCGGCAAAGGAGATTTGGGACACCTTGGTTGAAACACATGAAGGAACCACCGAAGTGAAGAGATCGAGGCTAAACACTCTAAGTCAAGAATATGAGATGTTCCAAATGCAGCCCGGTGAATCTATAGTTGCCTTACAAAAGAGATTCGTCCATCTAACAAATCACTTGATCGCTCTGGGTAAAACTTTCACTAATGATGATCTCAACCTGAAAGTCCTAAGATCTTTGACAAGAGAATGGCAACCGAAAGTGACCGCTATTTCGGAAAAGAAGAGTCTCTCAACGATGACATCCACGTCTTTATTTGGAAAACTTCAAGAACACGAATTGGAACTTGGAAGGCTCGAGAAGCACGAAAGTCAAGAAAAGAAGTCCAAGGAAATTGCCTTGAAGGTTGATTCAAAAAGGGACAAAGATGATGAGACGTCCGAGGATGAGAACTTTATGCTTCTTGTAAAGAAGCTTGGTAAGTTTTTTAATAAAAATAAAAATTCCTCTTATCCTAAAAAGAATAACCATTTCAGGAAAAAGGAAGCATCCACATCAATGCAAGACGTCACGTGTTATGAATGTGGACAACAAGGTCACATAAAGCCGGACTGCCCAAAACTTGCAAAGAAAGGAGGATTCAAAGGCAAGAAGGAATTCAAAAACAAAAAGGCTTACGTCGCTTGGGACGATAATGAGATCAGTTCATCTTCGGAATCGGAAAGCGATGAATGTGCGAACATGGCTCTTATGGCTTCACATCACTCCGATGAAGAAATCGATGAGGTTAGTAGCAATTTTTCAGTTTATGACAACGACGCACAAGATGTTATAAATGAACTCTTAAAAGAATGCAAAACTTGATTTTGTTTTGTAGGTATGCTTGAAGACAACCTCGAATCAATGGTATCTTGATAGCGGTTGTTCAAAGCATATGACGGGCGATATCGACAAATTTTCACATCTATCTTTAAAGGCCAAAGGATATGTTACATACGGTGATGACACCAAAGGGAAGATCCTTGGAGTAGGAACCATTGGAGCACCTCCTTTTACCATCATCGAAGATGTCCTTTATGTTGAAGGCCTAAAGCACAACCTTCTTAGCATAAGTCAATTGTGTGACAAAGGGTTCCGGATCAACTTCTCAAAAGATGAATGTGTGATAGAGCATGAAGTCACCCATGACATTTTGCTAAAAGGTAAAAGGGTTAATAATATTTTTATGACTTCTTTTGATGACTCTTCCTTGAAGGTAAAGTGCTTAATGACAAACAACAACGAGGCTTGGCTATGGCATAAAAGATTCACTCATATACACATGGAGCACATGAACAAATTAATAAAGCATGATCTTGTTGTTGGTCTTCCAAAGATTAAGTTCATCAAGGATAAGCTGTGTGACGCATGCCAAAAGGGAAAGCAAACCAAGACAACTTTCAAATCCAAGAATGTTGTATCTTCGTCGAGGCCACTTCAACTCTTGCACATGGATCTCTTCGGTCCATCAAGAACGAAAAGTTTCGGAGGTAATGTTTACGGTTTAGTAATTGTTGATGACTTCTCTAGATATAGGTGGACTTTGTTTCTTGTGCAGAAAAGCGATGCTTTCAAGGCTTTCAAAAAATATGCGAAACAAATTCAGAATGAGAAGTCTCTCTCAATAACCTCCATAAGAAGTGACCACGGGGGAGAATTTCAAAACACATTCTTTGAAGAATTTTGCGAAAAGCACGGAATTTCCCACAACTTCTCCGCACCACGAACACCACAACAAAACGGTGTCGTAGAGAGAAAGAATAGATCCTTGGTGGAACTCGCAAGAATAATGCTCAGTGACTCCAACCTTCCTAAATATTTTTGGGCGGACGCAGTTAGCACAACATGCTTTGTTAGCATCCGGGTCAACATTCGGCCGATTCTCAAAAAGACTCCGTATGAGCTTTTCAAAGGAAGGAAGCCTAATATATCTTTCTTTCACATCTTTGGGTGCACATGTTTTGTCCTCAACAATGGAAAGGACAACCTTGGTAAGTTTGATGAGAAATCCAACGAAGGTATCTTCCTTGGCTACTCCCTATCTAGTAAGGCATTTAGAATTTTCAATAAAAGAACTCTTACTATTGAAGAATCAACGCATGTATGCTTTGATGAAACTAACCCCTCGAAAGAGGATAACTTTGTTGTTGATGACGATGATGATATAATAGATGTGTCACAAAAGGAACTTTCAAATGTTCAATCAATTCCACAAGGAGATGGCTCACCAATCATTGAAGAACATCATGATCTACCGAAAGAATGGAAAACTCATAGAGATCACCCGATCGATAAAGTTATTGGTGATATTAGCCAAGGCGTTGCAACACGACTAAATCTCAAAGATGCTTGTCTCAACATGGCTTTTGTATCTCAAATAGAACCAACCAAAGTCGATGAAGCCTTAGGCGACGATCAATGGATAGTAGCAATGCAAGAAGAACTCAACCAATTCGAAAGAAATCAAGTTTGGAGTCTTGTACCAAGACCGGACAACAAGCACATCATAGGAACAAGATGGGTCTTCAAGAACAAACTTGATGAGAATGGGATCATAGTTTGTAACAAAGCAAGACTGGTCACACAAGGATACAACCAACAGGAAGGAATTGATTTTGATGAAACGTTCGCTCCGGTAGCAAGGTTAGAAGCAATACGACTATTACTTGCTTTTGCTTGTTCTATGAATTTTCAATTGTTTCAGATGGATGTCAAAAGCGCTTTCCTAAATGGTTATATCAATGAAGAAGTCTACGTGAAACAACCTCCGGGTTTTGAAGACTTCAAGAATCCCTCACATGTTTACAAGTTGAAGAAAGCACTATACGGCTTAAAGCAAGCACCAGAAGCGTGGTATGACCTCCTCAGCAACTTTCTATGTGAAAAGGGATTTGTAAAAGGAAAGGTTGACAAGACTTTGTTCATAAAGAAGATCAAGGGTAACACCTTATTGGCTCAAGTCTATGTCGACGACATCATCTTCGGTTCAACAAACAAAGATCTTTGCGAAGAGTTTTCAATCATGATGCAAGGAGAATTCGAGATGTCCATGATGGGAAAATTGAACTATTTTCTTGGACTACAAATCAAGCAAACAAAGGATGGCATCTTCATCAACCAATCCAAGTATTGCAAGGAATTATTGAAAAGATTCGATATGGATAGTTGCAAAGTGATGTACACTCCTATGGGATCCGGAATGTACGTTGATCAAGATGAATCCGGAATGTCAATAGATATTACAAAATATCGAGGTATGATTGGTTCATTACTATATTTGACGGCAAGCCGTCCTGACATTATGTTTAGTGTATGTTTGTGTGCACGCTTTCAAGCAAACCCGAAGGAATCGCATCTCACCGCCGTGAAGAGGATTATGAAATATCTCAAAGGAACAACGAACATCGGACTATGGTATCCAAAAGGTAGTATATGCTCCTTGATTGGTTATTCTGACGCTGACTATGCAGGATGTAAGACCGATAGAAAAAGCACAAGTGGTACTTGTCACATTCTCGGGAATGCACTAGTGTCGTGGGCATGCAAGAAGCAAGCATGTGTCGCACTTAGCACGGCTGAAGCAGAGTACATTGCAGCAGGCAGTTGTTGTGCACAAATTTTATGGCTTAAGCAACAACTTCTGGATTTTGGTGTAGACCTCGGCTGCATTCCTCTTCGATGCGATAACACAAGTGCCATCAACATCACAAAGAACCCGGTCATGCATTCAAGGACGAAGCACATAGATATCCGACATCATTTCCTTCGAGATCACGTGCTTAACGGAGATGTAGATGTTACGTTCGTGGATACACATAACCAACTCGCTGACATATTCACAAAACCTTTGGCTAAAGAGCAATTCTTCAAGATTCGGCGAGAACTTGGTATTCTCAATGAAGGTGACATCTAATCTTGTCATCAAATTACTTGTTATGTGGTATAGTTGCTAAAAATGTGTTTACTTTCAATTTTTATGTTCTGCAATGCTAGCACTTCTTTTTCGCCGTTTTTCGTTTTTCTTACTTTCGCATGTCCAAATATTATCCATTTTAAAATATTTTTAAATCGAAAGTTACGTATTGATAAGTGCTAATACTTTGTGTAAAATTTTTGTAAAAATATTTTCCTGATTCTTCAAAACGGAGCTGCTGGTTTTCTTTTATTTTTGAAAAATTTCAGTCCGTTAACCGGTTAACGGTATAGGTTAACCGGTTAACACCTCCAAAACAGCACTTCTGCGTTAACGTTTTGAATACCAATTTTTTAATTTTATTTTTTTTAACTTTAAATTTTATTGTGGTATGTGTGTTTATGTTAAATGCATGTGCTTTACTCTTTCACCTACACCTCATAACTCTCTCCTTCCTCATTACTCACCATAAACCCTTCATCTGATTTCATTCAACTTTCAACCTTCTTGAGTGTTGTTTCTTAAAACCCATTAAACCCCACTCAACCATACTCTCTTATTAACTCTCAAAATCCCAAAAATCCTCTCAAAACCCTAGCACCCTCCTTTTCCCCCATGGCTCCTCCAAGAAGAGAAAAGGCTCCCGTATCGGCATCTAGCAGTGAAGAGGAAGAAGTGCAAATGGAAACAGCAAAGAAGAGGAGAATGGATTTCAGAGTCAGGGTTAGACATTTGCTCAAGGGTAAGTATGTGAATCTCAAATCCTTCACTACCTTCTCTTTTCCTGAGCTGTTGAGATTTCAAGGGTTGCATGCGTTCATAACTGATAATGGCAAAATTTATACTGATTTGGTAAAATCTTTTCTGAACCATTTTACTTTAAATCTGAATGATGATGATCAACATATGCTGTCTGCCTCTGTGAGAGATTGTGAAATTGTAACAGACCTAAGGTCGCTGGCTGCATCTCTTAAGATTCCCTATTCAGGATTTTTTCTTCGGAAAGGTGTTAATCATGATGAAGGAAAATGGGCTCAATATGATAAAATGGAATACTACTACTCAATCTGTAGATTTCCAAGGGATGTTGTTGTGTCGGGACAGCGCACTTCTCGCATACTCTGCTATGCTAAGAACCTGTCGGTTGATGATCGAATGCTGCATTATGTTATTTTCCATGTCTTACTGCCAAAGGATTCAAACCTTTCACAAATCAATGATTTGGAGATGCAAGTTCTATTTACTGTGAAGAACAAAATCAGAATTAATTGGCTACCTACTATGATGTATCATCTGAAACAGCAACTATCTCTCAAAACAAGGTTGCCATACGGTCGTCTTATCTCAAGGATTTTGGAATTAACAGACATGGAAATCGGGAGAGAACCGTTTCTGGCTATGACCACTACCGCCAATGAAATCAACGGTGTTACCATTATGAAGAATACCGGGATTATTCAATGCAATGACGGTTCCTACAAGTATGATGACGGATCTTCTTCTTCAAACTTCCCTATTCCGGAAGGTGGCATTACAAACGAGTTCCTTTACACCACCATGGTGAGCCAACACCGTGAAACCACCTGCGCTATCAAAAGTCTTCGGAACCTAGTGTTAAGTTCCCGCAACCTTCCCATGGAAGATGGTGAAGGTGAAGCCGGTAGTGAAGCGGAAGGCGAGGAGAATGAGGACAGTTCGGAAGAAGATTAAAGCATTATGTTTTTTCTATGTTCCTGTTATGTGTTGTTCTATTGTTTTTGTTGTTAAACTATGTTTATGCTAATTATGCTTACCGTACACTTAACTTTTAATCCATTTTTATTCTGTCATAATATGTGCTTGAATGCTTATCTAATGATCACAAAATGTGTGTATGCTTGTATACTTTTCCTTTTTCATAAGTCTCTTCCTTTTTGCTAATGCCAAAGGGGGAGAAGACTTGTTTCTCTAATGGTTTCTCTATGCAGAATTTTGTATGCCTCTCATTTAGGGGGAGTTCTTAAACTTAGGGGGAGAATCAACTTAGAGAAACTTCACTCTCAAGCATCTATCTCAAAGTGGTTGTCATCATCAAAAAGGGGGAGATTGTAGAAGCAAGCTTCAATCTAAGAAGTATTTTGATGAAGACAACATGCATCAATGCAAAAAGAGAAGAGCTTCAAAGATAATTCAAGCATCAAAGTGATCAAGCTACATACGCATGAGGAACTTTTTGATCAAGCTTCTTTTTCAAGTCAACCGTTTGCAAGATTGTTGATTCACTTCTTAGGTATATCTAACTCACTCTTAGATTAGTATACAAGTGTTCAACAATCATGATCTGCATTTGCATTTTTAAAACATAACCATTTGTTAACACATTGAAATGCAAGACACAATTTTCTTAAAGTATTTTTTCTGCATTTCAACAGTGTTAACCGGTTAACCATATGGGTTAACCGGTTAACAGCCCAGTTTTTTTGAAATCCTGTGTTAACGTTGTATGCGTTAACCGGTTAACCCATTTGGTTAACCGGTTAACACTGTTCGTTGCAATGAAAATGTTTTAGAAAAATTATATCTTTTCATCAATGTTTATGGAGAAAATGATACCTCTTTGAAAAGGTGTTTTGGCAATATAAATTCTTAAATTTTCAAAAATGAATTTTCACCTCCAAGAATTTTCATACAAACTTAAGATAATCACTCTTTCATATTTCCTTCAATATTTTTAAAAGTGTTCATAATCAAAGTTTTATCTCATTCTATTGTTGTTGAACACTTGTATATTTTTCATTGAGTGAATTATATATCTAAGGAGAAGATCAATCAAGAGAAGATTGATAATACTACACTTTGTTAAAATCATCAAAAGATTTATTTCTGTTTGACTTATGATCCAGAACTGTTGGACACAAGGGTTGGTGTTGAAGAGGATTGTTCTTCATACACTTGTTTACCTATAGGTTAGATAGTAGGCATCACCGATGGTGTGAATAGGCTGTACCATAATTCTAAATATAGTGAAATCTCTTTCGTGTGGAAAGGGGAGTGGATGTACCTTCGGATTGTGAAGGGAACCACTATAATTTCCGGTGTCTTTTTACTTTCCGCAATTTATCTTTCCACACTTAAACGTAAAATAACCAAAAACCGGAAACAAGTTCGAAGAATTTTTAACCACCTAATTCACCCCCCTCTTAGGCGCATTTACAACTTACAAAAACCATAATCCACCAAAATGGATGATTGATATTAAGGATAATATGAACCATCCCTTGACCTTTGTCTGGTGTGCTTTGCTTGATCCTTGAGTGTGATTGTTGCATTCATGCATTCATGCATTCATCTGCATCCATATCATCAGAAAAAAAAAGAAAATTTTCAAGGAACTTAAGGGGTTTATTTGCAAAATTTTCAGATATGGAAAGACAAAAAAGGCATACAAAGAAGTACAGCTTTAGACAACCCGATCTGAAAGAGTTAAGGAATCTGACATCCTATGTATTAGATCCCTTGGGTTTCAAAGCTCGTTATGGGAAGCTTCTGCCTCTTTTGACTACTCAGGTTGATGAAGGGTTGATGAGTACTTTGGCGCAGTTCTATGATCCTCTGTATCACTGCTTCTCTTTTCCAGACTTTCAGCTATTGCCTACCCTTGAGGAGTATGCTCATCTTGTGGGTATTCCGATTCTGGATCAGGTACCGTTCAGTGGCTTGGAGAGTATTCCTACTTCTCGAGAGATAGCTGACTTGTTGCATATAGATGAATCCTTGGTTAAAGCTCATATGACTACCAAAGGTGAAATTCAAGGTCTTCCTTCTGAGTTCCTCATCGCTCAAGCTACCGTTTATGGGAAGGCCATGAGTGAGGATGCCTTTGAAGCCATATTCGTGCTTCTCATCTATGGACTGGTATTGTTCCCCAACATCGACAAATTTGTGGATGTGAACACTATTAGGATCTTCTCTGCTCTTAATCCCGTTCCGACTCTGTTGGGTGATACCTATGTCTCTTTGCACCTGAGGAATGCAAAGGGTGGTGGCGCTATTGTGTGTTGTTTGCCTCTGTTGTATAAGTGGTTTATTTCTCACTTACCTCAGACGGTCGCTTTCAAGGAGAACAAGGGATGTCTACGGTGGTCTACGAGGCTCATGTCTCTCACTAATGATGATATCTCTTGGTATGATCGTGTATATGATGGTGTCCAGATCATTGATTCTTGTGGTGAATTCTCCAATGTGCCTCTTCTTGGTACATGTGGTGGGATTAGCTACAACCCTGTATTAGCACGACGTCAGCTTGGGTTCCCCCTAAAGGATAAACCTAATAACATTCTGTTAGAAGGTGTGTTCTTTCAGGAGGGTAAAGATCCCCAAGGCCTGAAAGCAAGGATGGTCCGCGCTTGGCGCAAGATTCACAAGAAGGGTAGAAGTGAGTTGGGTCCGAAGAACTGCATTGCTTTGGAGCCATACACTACTTGGGTGAGGAAGAGAGCATCCGAGTATCTCATGCCCTATGACTATCCGAGACCTACACCTTTGGTTGTGGCTGGGCCTTCAACCCTCCCTAACCAAGGCGTAGAGGAGTTGAGAGACGAAGACCTTTCACGTGCCTGGATCCGTGAAAGAGAAGAGTTGCTTCAACAGCTTAAGGAGAAGGACGCTCTGATCGAGTTCCTTGAACATCAGGTCATTGACGATTCGAACGATGCTTGGACTTCTCTACTTCCTCAGTCTTTCAAATTCTGGAAAAGGAGGTATGACAGACTCGCCAAAGAGAAGGCGGATATGGAAGCAGCATATGAGAGAGAGATTAAGAGGCTTCGTGCAGCTTATCTTCCGGCATCCCGAGCTTCTAGGGATCCATAGGATGTTTATTTTCCTTCTCTCTTGTAATGTAATTGACAATGTTGTACTTCTTTGTCTCAAATATATTTGATGAGATATTTTCCATATGCGATTAAAATGATTAATATTCTAAATTGCAAATAATACCCTAAAGTTCCTTCGAAAATAAAACAAAGCATATGCACGAGCATTGCATGCATCATTTGCATAAGCAGGTGTTGTTCCGGTCTTCTTGTCTGTGGCCTAACTCTGTGCTCTTCAATTATTTTGAAGACAAGTTGACTCATCGGTACTACACCAGAGCCAACTCTGCAAGATTAATGGATCATCTCGAACAAGAGAACCGTGAGCTGAAGGATGAAGTTGCCAGACTCACTGCTTTGATAGAGCAATTCCTAGCTGCTCAGAATCAGCCGTCTCCAACACCTGCAACTCCTCCCCAGAGGACTGTTATATCTGAGGTTGTTTCGTCAACAGTGTCGGTAGCCAGTGCCCATTTTGTGCCAACAGCCATGCCACCCGGGTTTCCGTGGGGGATGCCTCCTGGTTATATGCCTGATATTCCTGCACCAACATTTGCTTCCATGCCGGCATCTAGCCCGGTCCTTGCAGTGCCTCCTCCTGTCGTGCATACCGTTCCCAGGGTAGACGACACCATCTATCATTCTAAGCCGTCTGAGGGCCCAGATGTTCATGAGAAGATGGATGCAATGAATGACCAATTCCTTGAACTCCGCAAGGAATTGAAGACCCTTCGAGGAAAGGATTTGTTCGGCAAATCTGCAGCCGAACTGTGTTTAGTTCCCGGTGTGAAAATACCTGTCAAATTCAAAGTACCAAACTTTGAGAAGTACAAGGGGAACACCTGCCCTCTCAGCCACCTGGTTATGTATGCCAGGAAAATGTCTACTCAAACGGATAATGATCAACTGCTGATTCATTATTTCCAGGATAGTCTGTCCGGTGCTGCATTATGATGGTATATGAGTTTGGATAGTGCAAACATCCGTTCCTTCAATGATCTTGGCGAAGCTTTCGTCAAGCAATACAAATACAATGTGGATATGGCTCCCGATCGGGATCAGCTCAGAGCCATGTCCCAGAAGGACAAAGAGACATTTAAAGAGTACGCCCAGAGGTGGCGAGAGCTGGCAGCTCAGATTACTCCTCCGCTGGAAGAGAAAGAAATGACTAAGATCTTTCTGAAGACTTTGAGTTCATTTTATTATGAGTGGATGATCGCTAGTGCTCCCTCTGACTTCACGGAAATGGTGAATATGGGGATGCGATTGGAGGAAGGAGTCCGTGAAGGACGGCTATCCAAAGATGAAGGCTCTTCTAGCAAGCGATATGGGGCGTTTGCTAAGAAGAAAGATGGGGAGGCACATGCTGTGCAATCCCATGTCAAACCCAGAAGACCCTCTACCAAGAGGAAGCCTGTGCGTCATGCCAGAAATCAGCACCAGGTGGCTCACATAGCACCTGTCTTCCGTGATAATCAGCAATATCATCAGCAGCACAATAGTCAACAGCAATTTCAACAGTATCAACAACAGCATCGCCCCCAACAGCAGGCCTACCAGCCTCGCAATAGTAATCCAGCTGGTCCGAATTATGAGAGGAAGAAGATCACTTTTGATCCGATTCCGGTATCATATGCAGAGTTGTATCCCTCTTTAATAGAGCGGAAACTGATTACTCTTAGGGATCCTCTGGCTATACCTACTAACCCTCAGTGGTGGTATAAACCTGATCAACACTGTGTCTACCACTCTGGTGCTCCGGGCCATAATGTGGAGAATTGCTATCCGTTGAAGACTAAGGTTCAAGACCTTATGAGATGCGGTATATTGAGCTTTGAGGACTCAGGCCCCAATGTTACGAAGAACCCATTGCCCGAGCATGGGAAGTCGGTTAACATGGTCCAGGGTTGCCCTGGCAAATACAAGGTCAAATATGTAAGCCATATTCGACAGTCATTGGTTGAGTTGCATCGTCTACTGTGTGATTACAGTCATATGGAGCACGACCATGACAAATGTCGTATCTGCTCTATCAATCGATTGGGTTGTCGCCAAGTGCGAAGAGAGCTGCAAGAATTGCTAGATGATGGGACTATCGAGATTCTTCAAAACAGGAATGTTGATGAAGATGAACCTGAGGTGAATGTGATTTCTCTAGTGTTCAAGATACCTGAGCCTGTTGTCATTCAATACGATGGTAGCAAGCAGAAGGTTTCTCCTTCCCTGATTATCAAACCTGTTGGCCCAATGCCTTATTCTTCTGACAAAGCAATTCCATTCCACTACAATCCAGTTGCTGTTGAAGATGGGAAAGAAGTGCCCTTGCCTTCTCCCTCTATTGTGAACATAGCTGACGTCAGCGGGTTGACCCGTAGTGGTCGCGTGTTTTCACCTCCGAAGCCTCAGGCTAGAGCTGACTCTGTTGAGCGTCCGGTTAGGAATGTTGTGAATTCTCCGAATCCGGCACCTGCTGCTAAACCTTCCTCTGTACAAAAGACTCCTACTTCTTCTGTTGGCCCTAGTGGCGCTGTGAATGAAGACTGTGATGAGATACTAAGGCTCATCAAGAAGAGTGAGTACAACGTTGTAGACCAGCTTCTACAAACGCCGTCCAAGATCTTCGTGTTATCTTTGCTTCTGAATTCAGAACCCCATAGGGAGGCTCTGCAAAAAGTTTTGGACTTGGCTTATGTTGATCATGACATCACTATTGAACAGTTTGACAGTATTGTTGCAAACATTACTGCTTGCAACACTTTGAGTTTCTGTGACTCTGACCTCCCGGAGGAGGGAAGAGACCACAACATGGCTTTACATATATCCATGAATTGCAAGAGCGATGCCATGTCCAACGTGTTGGTGGACACTGGGTCATCTTTGAATGTATTGCCGAAATCCACTCTTTCTAGATTGTCATATCAAGGACCTCCCATGAGGCAGAGTGGTGTTGTTGTGAAAGCTTCCGATGGGTCGCGTAAGACTGTGATTGGGGAAGTTGATCTCCCAATCAAGATTGGACCAAGTGATTTCCAAGTTACCTTTCAGGTTATGGATATCCACCCATCTTATAGTTGTCTCCTTGGTAGGCCATGGATTCACGAGGCTGGCGCTGTGACATCCACCCTACACCAGAAGCTGAAATTCATTAAGAACAAGAAACTGGTTGTGGTAGGGGGAGAAAAGTCTCTCCTGGTTAGCCACTTGTCTTTTTTCTCATACATTGATGCTGAGGATGAAGTTGGAACGCCTTTCCAAGCTTTGTCTATTGCTGAGCCAATTGAGAAGAAGTCTCCTTCATTTGCTTCCTATCGAGATGCGAAACTGGCCATTGAATGTGGTGTAGTTGTTGGTCTAGGAAAAATGATTGAGCTTGAAGATAATAAGTCCCGGGCTGGCATTGGCTATTCTTCTGAGGTCTTCAACAACAAAGGATTGTTCAAGAGTGGAGGTTTCATCCACGCCGATCAAGCTGAGGAAGCTGCTGCTATTTTGGAAGAGGATGCAGAGGATACTGACAATTTTGTCATCCCTGGTGGGATTTGCCACAATTGGGTCGCTGTGGATGTTCCTACGGTCATTCATAAGTCAGCGTAATATGTTTGCTTTGTTCAAAAACCCTTCTCCCATGCCAAAAGGAGAAGTGATGACATTGTTGGCATCATATATACAATGATATTTCATTCAATAAATTCATGTTAAACATTTGTTTTTCCATTTTGTTTTCACTTTTTGCTTTTTGCATGAAATTGGTGATCACAAAAAAAACCCTAAAAACAAGAATAAAAGCAATCTTTTCATCTGCATAATGATTTGCTTGTGTAAATTCTAAAGCTTTTTATTATCCAAAATCATTATGCAGGTTGATTCTAAAACCCATTGAACATAATGATCCAACGCCATCTCCCAATTTTGAATTCCCTGTACTCGAAGCAGAGGAAGATGATGTTGAAGGGATTCCTGATGAGATTACCCGTCTTCTTGAGCATGAAGAGAAGATCATTCAGCCGCATCTTTAGAATCTGGAAACAGTCAACTCGGGGTCTGAAGATTGTGTTCGAACGGTGAAGATTGGGGCACTTCTTGAAGAGTCTATCAAGAAGGGGATGATCGGTTTGCTACGAGAATATTCCGATATCTTTGCTTGGTCGTATGAAGACATGTCAGGTCTAGATACATATATTGTGCAACATTTCCTGCCTTTGAAGCCTGAGTGCGTGCCTGTGAAGCAGAAGCTCAGAAGAACTCATCCAGATATGGCAGTGAAGATCAAAGAGGAAGTTCAGAAGCAAATTGATGCGGGGTTTCTGGTGACTTCTACATATCCTCTATGGGTGGCCAATATTGTGCCTGTGCCTAAGAAAGACGGAAAAGTCCGTATGTGTGTTGATTACAGAGATTTGAATAAAGCTAGTCCGAAAGATGATTTCCCTCTACCACACATTGATGTGTTGGTAGATAATACAGCTAAATTCAAAGTCTTTTCGTTTATGGACGGATTTTCCGGATATAATCAAATCAAGATGGCACCCGAGGATATGGAGAAGATAACATTCATCACACCTTGGGGAACATTCTGTTATCGAATGATGCCCTTCGGTTTGAAGAACGCCGGAGCCACGTATCAACGAGTTATGACTACCTTGTTTCATGATATGATGCACAAGGAGATTGAGGTCTATGTTGATGATATGATTGCTAAGTCACGAACGGAAGTGGAACATGTTGAGCATTTGTTGAAGCTTTTTCAGCGTCTGAGGAAGTTTAGACTTCGTCTGAATCCGAACAAATGTACATTTGGAGTCCGTTCTGGCAAGTTATTGGGTTTTGTTGTCAGCGAGAGAGGTATTGAGGTTGATCCTGCAAAGGTCAAAGCAATACAAGAGATGCTTGCGCCCAAAACTGAAAAGCAAGTCCGAGGTTTTCTTGGCCGCTTGAATTATATTTCCAGATTTATATCCCACATGACTACCACATGTGCGCCGATATTCAAGCTCCTCCGGAAAGATCAGTCCCATGATTGGACCGAGGATTGCCAGAAAGCTTTCGACAGTATAAAAGAATATCTGTCTGAACCTCCGATCTTGTCTCCGCCTGTAGAAGGAAGACCTCTGATCATGTATTTGACTGTTCTTGAAGACTCGATGGGTTCTGTACTCGGTCAGCAAGACGAATCAGGGAAGAAAGAATCTGCTATTTACTACCTGAGTAAGAAGTTCACTGATTGTGAGTATCGATACTCTATGCTTGAGAAGACGTGTTGTGCTTTGGCTTAGGCTGCTAAGCGTCTACGCCAGTACATGATAAATCATACAACTTGGTTGATATCCAGAATGGATCCAATCAAGTACATCTTCGAGAAGCCTGCTTTAACTGGGAGGATTGCCCGTTGGCAGATGTTATTATCTGAGTATGATATCGAGTATCGAGCTCAAAAAGCTATCAAAGGTAGTATCTTGGCTGACCATTTGGCACATCAGCCGATTGAAGATCATCAGTCTATTCAGTACGACTTCCCAGACGAGGAAATTCTGTATTTGAAGATGAAAGATTGTGATGAGCCTACACTTGATGAAGGTCCGGAACCTGGTTCTAGATGGACGATGGTGTTTGATGGCGCTGTAAGTCAGTACGGAAATGGAATTGGGGCAGTAATCATTACTCCTCAGGGCACACATATTCCATTTACAGCAAGGCTAACTTTCAAATGCACGAATAATATGGCTGAGTACGAAGCTTGCATTATGGGATTAGAAGAGTGCATTGATCTAAGGATCAAGCATCTTGATGTGTATGGTAATTCGGCCCTGGTTGTCAATCAGATCAAGGGTGAATGGGAAACGAATCAACCTAGTCTCATTCCGTATAGAGATTATGCGAGGAGGATTTCAATGTTCTTTACAGAAGTTGACTTTCATCATATTCCTCGAGAAGATAATCGGATGGCAGATGCGCTTGCTACGCTTGCTTCCATGATTATGGTCAAGTATTGGAATGAAGTTCCCAATATCACTGTGATGCGCTTGGACAGACCAGCTCATATATTTGCAGTTGAAGAAGTCAAAGACGATAAGCCTTGGTATTTTGATATCAAGAATTTCCTTCAGAGCCAGATTTACCCACCTGGGGCATCTGTGAAAGATAGGAAAACTTTGAGAAGGTTGTCAGGCAGTTTCTACCTCAGCGGTGAAGTGCTTTACAAGAGAAATTTTGACATGGTTTTGCTCAGATGCGTGGATAGACACGAAGCAAACCTGTTGATGACTGAGGTCCATGAGGGTTCATTTGGTACTCATTCCAATGGACATGCCATGGCTAGAAAGATGCTGAGAGCAGGCTACTATTGGCTGACAATGGAGTCTGACTGCTGCAAATATGTGAAGAAATGCCACAAGTTTCAGATTTACGCGGATAAGATTCATATTCCCCCGACACTTCTGAATGTGATTTCATCACCATGGCCTTTCTCTATGTGGGGAATTGACATGATTGGCATGATTGAACCGAAAGCGTCCAACGGACACAGGTTTATTCTCGTAGCAATTGACTACTTCACCAAATGGGTTGAAGCGGCGTCGTATGCGAATGTGACCAGGCAGGTGGTCGTGAAGTTTATCAAGAATCAGCTGATATGCCGTTATGGTGTGCCTGATAAGATCATTACTGATAATGGATCTAACTTGAATAATAAGATGATGGAAGAGTTGTGCGCTGAGTTCAAGATTGCACACCATAATTCCTCTCCCTACAGACCCAAGATGAATGGGGCTGTTGAAGCTGCTAATAAGAACATCAAGAAGATTATCCAGAAGATGACAGTCACGTACAAAGATTGGCACGAGATGCTGCCATTTGCTTTGCATGGATATCGTACATTTGTCCGCACTTCAACAGGGGCAACCCCTTTCTCTCTTGTTTACGGCATGGAGGTTGTTCTCCCAGTAGAGGTGGAGATCCCATCAATGAGAGTCTTGATGGAAGCCAAGTTGACTGATGCTGAATGGATTCAGAGTCGTTACGACCAACTGAATTTGATTGAAGAGAAGCGATTGACTGCCATGTGCCATGGTCAGTTATATCAGCAAAGGATGAAGAAAGCATTCGATAAGAAGGTCAAGCCTCGCGTGTTCTGAGAAGGTGACCTTGTGCTCAAGAAAGTCTTGTCTTTCGCGCCCGATTCCAGGGGCAAGTGGACTCCAAACTATGAGGGTCCATATGTTATCAAGAGAGCCTTTTCAGGCGGTTCTTTGATGCTTACAACAATGGATGGGGAGGATTTCACTCGTCCTGTGAATTCAGATGCAGTCAAGAAATACTTCGCCTAAAAAGAAAAACAGAATAGCTCGCTAAGTTGAAAACCTGAAAGGGAGGCTTAGGCAAAAATTAGCGTCTCGGTGGAAAACCCGAAAGGGCGATCCAGGCAAAAATTAGAGACATGACAAAAAATGAATTTGCATCCCGCTAGATTGAGTACCTCACCCTGGGGCAATCTAGGCAAAAATAAGGGATATGGCAAGTAACTGCATCCTGACAAGACTTTCTGTTTCACAACTGTCTTTTCGTCAGAAATTCTCGCTCAGTCATCGTCAACTGAAGCGTCAAATACATCAGATTCAAATTGGTAGAGAAATGGTCATTATGTTCAATGTAGCCCTCTTCCAATATATATCACCGATTTCAAATTTTTGTACAGATCTATGGAGTCTTGACATTTGCAGGCTGCCATTCCATCAAATAAATTTGAGCTTTTATCCAATTATTTGCACTCTTATTTGTTTCAATTCAACAAATGTTTTGCATGTTTTAATTGATAAAATGTCATTGTTTTAAACAAACAAGTTTTTCAAACTTGTTTTTAAACAAAGTGAACATTCACAATGATGAAAGGATACTTGAGAATTTCTCAGTGTTTTCCAACAAGGTAAGACATTTGTTCATATTCCTGGCATGGCTGTATCCTCTTTCTCCAGATTGTTGTTGGGGTTTCTCCCCAAGCAGAGTTTCTGTTGAGATTTTGTTCCCTAGGCAGGGTATTTGTTGGGATTTTCTCCCGAACGGATTTTGTTGAGCAAAGCCTTTATTATGACTCCTCCTCGCTCAGAGTGCTTGTTGAAGACTTCAATTTCCTCTCCAGCAATATTCTTTCCCCAGCATGGGTGCTTTCCTTTTGGAAGATTCGGTAGTTGGTGGGTTGATGCCCCAGTACTTCGTCGTTTCCTCTGATAGATCCCCAGCGAAGTTGTTGGCATGATGTACTTTATCTATGTTATCTCTTCCCATCAGAGTGCTTGTGGAGGTTTTCACCTCTCCTCCCTTCAGCAGAGCAGTGATTCTTTCCTCCTTAGCAGTTGTGGTTCCTTTTGGAAGGTTCAGTATTTGGTGGTTGATCCCCAGTTCTCCTTCTTTGCCTCAGAGAAATCCCCGTAGATATGTTGCATGGCGGATTGTATCTGTAATAATTTTCTCCCCTGCAGAGATTTGGCGATTTCCTGATATATTGATCCCCAGTAGAGTTGCTTGTGTGGCAGAATCTACTTGCGTGATCTTTTTTCCCTCAGTGGGTTCGTCCCCAATGGAGTTGCTGACAGTATCCCCAGTAGAGTTGCTTGTACGGCCAGATTCTACTTGTGTGGTCTGTTTTCGTAGACTCCAACACACAAGAGGGTTAAAAAAGAAAAAGGGCGAACAAAACACACACAAAAACAAAAAGGGCGCCCAGAGAGATCAGCTCAATCTCCTGCCTACGTACCTCATCTGGTATGAGGATCAGGGTGACGTAGTTCCCCTTAACAGGGAAAGAACTTCTAACCTAACCAGAGACAAGGGAGATAACAAGCTACTAGGGAGACTACGACTCGAGCCTAGAAGTTGTCATGCATACGATCCCTATGTTGAGGTCTTTATCCTAACTTGCACCGGAAGCAAGCTAGCCTAAACATCACATCAAGCAAACACAAGCACAAGTATCACACACTATATGCAAACAATTGGCTCACACAAGGCTGGGCTTTAGTCAAGGGGTCATATCAACCTCGACAAACAAGCCAACTGGAATGGGGTGTTTTTAGCTCTTAACCCTAACATTGAGAGTTAGGGTGAAGCATATGAAATGGAGATGAGGGTAATGCCTCATAGCTCTTATCCCTGGCCTGGGAGAGCTTCAATCAATGAAAGTGTGGGAGTTCAGAATGTAGGAACTCTTCTCCACATGACTGACACAACAAGATCTTGGGTTTTTATTCAAAGTACATCAACACATGGTGTGAGCAGGATGAATGACACAACTGAATAGTAGGGGATGGATTGCACATCCCTTTTATCTGCCAATGCCTCTTCACTTACGAGGTCTTTGAATGTACAAGGCACAAAAGTAAACAACCACAAACATTGCCTTTTAAGGAGGGCTTCAGACAGGTGTCTGCCAAAGTAACATGACAGGTCTTCCAGACTACATGAAGATCAAGCAATTATACCTCAGTGGTATGCCAACCACAAGTAAAGCAAAGCAAAGTTCAAATGAACTTAAAGCAACTTAGGTACCTGTGGAAACAGCTAAACCAGTCAGTACAGAATTCAGACAATAGTCAACAGTCAATATCAAACAGACAACCCAATATGCAACACATGAGCCATAAACACAAGTGAACCATCATCAAAGCCTACAAAACACACCAATGTTAGCCAACAACAACAAATGATCAAGCTCAAATGAAGGAGCAACATCAATCATGGAGATGCATACTTGAACCTGAAATTCGTAACCAAATGGTAAGTCCAAACCACTAGGTCAAAGCCTAGGGTCAAAAGGGGATCAAAAAGCCAAAACAAAACTTGATATTCAACACAAGGCATGTTTATTCAATCAAGAGCATGTCGTAAAAAGGACCAAACCAAAATCATCATGCAAGTTCATGTAATAGGCAAGAGAAGTCAATGACCAATTCAAGGCACACATTTGAACATTAAGAATGAATATTCCCAATCAAAACAGAAATGATTCAAATAATTCTGGAAAAATTCATGAACATTCAACACATCTAACATGATCATCACAAAAAAAATCAGAAGCATTATAGGTCATTTGGCATGGAAATTAAATTGCACAAGTTGAACAACCAAAGGTGTGACACAAATTGTCACACCATGCAAACATGTCCATAAAACAGAAATGGTGAATGAGAAAAATACCAAACCAAGCCTGAAACATCCATTAACATGTCTAGAATCATCATGTAAAATTTCATGTCCATTGGATTAAAATCAAGCATTTCATGATAGAAAAAGCAAGGCAAGGTCACATATGCACCTATGATCAATCAACCTAGAACAAATAAAATTCCAGCCATGCATAACTTTAAAATTCATGATCATAATAAACTAGACAAACAGAGGATCATTTGGCAAAAAATTTGGAATTATTTGATGCATTTTTCAATTTGATATGATTTTTAGAAGTTAGCATAAAAAATGAAAATCAAAGATGAACATGGCATGGCAAATGGAGGGAAAACATGAAAATATGATGAATATTTGAATTATTGCGTTCGGCAGGAATCGATCCTTGTACACATTTGAATGTGGTGTGCCAGTGCGTATGAAACGCATCGTTTCATTAAACGGTGTGGCAGTCAAATGCTAGGTGGCAATAGTCAAAGCGCTGTGAGCCAACCAATTCGCTTGCAAGGCAAAATGTGGACCAGTAGCAACAGAACCCTAAGCCAGCATGGAAATACGCAGAGTCCGTCGCTACCAAGGATAAATCCGACGCTAACATATGATCTTCATCTTCTTCATGAAGATGAAGATGAAGATGATGAACTTCATGCATAAATTTCCAGAAAATTCCAGAAATGTCCAGAAATCAGCAAAAACCATACCAAATCAAAGCTTATGCCATGTAGAACACAGATCAATCAACATCTAATCTTAATTCATCATAACAAGTGAGAATCGAGCATGAACATTTTTGGATGCAAAACTTAAATCGCTCATAACTCAGCGAATACTACACCATTTCACACGATTTTTTGCTCAGAATCATCAGTGAAGAGAGATCTACAAGAATATACACATGAATTGGAGAATTGTGAAGGTCAAAAATCCTACCTCTTGAAGAGCAGGTTGTGGTTTTGTACGATCCAAGGCTCCAAATGATCCAGGTCAATTCCAGGATGCTTGTAGAGATGATTGATGAAGAAATTGAAGCTCCAACACGTGTGAATCCAGCTTAATTTGAAAACTCCATTAACACCTTCAAGCTTCAAGCATGATTAAATCTGGCACGAATTCTTCAAAATGCACGTTGAATCACACTCTAAACTTCATCAGGATCAAGAATTATGCAAGGAAATGAGTGTTTGTGTGAGGAATTTTGAAGTTCTTTGTGAGAGAAAATTTTGATCAAAATTCCAAATCTATATCTGAAAATGTGAGTTCTGATCAATACAGTTATGATTAACCTTATATATGTCCTCTTAATCAACCTGAAATCATGATTAGGCCAAAGCTAAATGAGATTAGAAGGATATAAGGTGCATGCACAAATTTGCATTTTCACCTCATGCATGAGATACACACGTGAACAGTACACCAAGCTGGCCCAAATCCACTAAAAATTACTCCATGCACACATTGGAGTTGGAATTACATGCATGTGATCAACCAATTTTGATTTTGGCAAATTTCCTTCAAAAACTTCATGAACAAGCAAGTGATCATATGATAACATTTCATGCAATGTGATGGTTGATTTGGAAACCTCATGTTATGAGGAACATTTTGCAAAAAGAACCACCAAATTTGGAGTCTTGGTTCAAAAGATATGGCCATTTGAAGTTTCAAGCACACTTTGCCATGATTTGATCATAACTCCTTAACCATTCATTAGAAATTCCTGATCTTGGACTTTTTGGAAATGGGAGAGAAAGATCTTCAACTTTCATGTTGGACAAAATTTCCTTTGAAGCTTCTTTGATGTTGTAAAGTTGAGTTGAAGTTGGTCCAAAAACTTGCCATTTTTGGAAACTTGAAATTACAGGTCACTTTCTATTTTGGGAAAATTTTGATCTGGCTTCAAATCCTTCAAGGTATGAGTTTGACATGGTGAATAAACCTCTTTTAGAACATGAATGAAGTGTCTCAACCCATTTATCCATCTCCTAGCCCTCAGTTGACTTGCAGTTGACATTTATGGGCCCCAGATGACCTGGTCATGCACTGTGGACTTTGAGCCTTCAACACTTGACCAAATTGCATCAAAATGATCCTTGGGTCATGTAAGCTCTCTAGAACAACCATAGGGCCTTTATCTCATGGAAATGCTTGGCTCCTTGCACAGATGAATTCCTTGGTGCCAATCTTGACTGATGAAATGCAATGATGCAATGTACTATGCAATGACAATGCAATGTTAGTGTAATGCCCATGACCAAAAAAAATGAAATGAATGAATGAATGGGGGGTGCAAATTTGAGGTGCTACAGCTGCCCCTATTCAATCAACTGAGAACCTGAACGGCTGAGAGCAATGGCTATCATACTTTCAAGGTAATCAGGGATTGAATACCAAAAGAACCTGGAATTTGCACTCTACGGGGGATGATCAAGAGAAAAGAAAGTTCCCCAAGGGCAACTTCAACTGGGATCTGATATTTATCACTGGACCAGACAAAACGTTTACCAATGACTCCACTGGGGATTTTGATTTTTATCAGAAAAAGGAACCACGACCAGACATCGAAAGAGGATGAATGGGAATAAAGAAGCCACGACCAGACGCCAACGGACGAATGGGAGAAAGGAACCACGACTAGACATCGAAAGACGATGAATAGGAAGAGGAACCACGACTAGACATCGAAAGACGATGAATAGGACAAACTCGACGTTTACCGACACCAACAGAAAGGTGACCAGACATCAACGGATGAATGGAAAGAGATACAACCAGACGTCAACGGACGAATGGGAGAAAGATACAACCAGACGTCAACGGACGAATGGGAAAAACTCGACGTTTACCGACACCAACGGAGAGGTGACCAGACATCAACGGATGACTGGGAAAACTCAACCAACATCAACGGATGAATGGGAGAAACTTGACGTTTACCGACACCAACGGAGAGGTGACCAGACATCAACGGATGAATGGGAGAAAAAGGGATGTTACGACTAGAAATCGAAAGACGATGAATAGGAAGAGAAACCACGACTAGACGCCAACTGACGAATAGGAATACTCGACCAGACATCAACGGATGAATGGGAGAAAAGAACCACGACTAGACATCGAAAGACGATGAATAGGAAGAGAAACCACGACTAGACGCCAACGGACGAATAGGAATACTCGACCAGACATCAACGGATGAATGGGAGAAAAGAACCACAACTAGACATCGAAAGACGATGAATAGGAAGAGAAACCACGACTAGACGCCAACGGACGAATAGGAATACTCGACCAGACATCAACGGATGAATGGGAGAAAAGAACCACGACTAGACATCGAAAGACGATGAATAGGAAGAGAAACCACGACTAGACGCCAACGGACGAATAGGAATACTCGACCAGCCATCAACGGATGAATGGGAGAAAAGAACCACGACTAGACATCGAAAGACGATGAATAGGAAGAGAAACCACGACTAGACGCCAACGGACGAATAGGAATACTCTACCAGACATCAACGGATGAATGGGAGAAAAGAACCACGACTAGACATCGAAAAACGATGAATAGGAAGAGAAACCACGACTAGACGCCAACGGACGAATAGGAATACTCGACCAGACATCAACGGATGAATGGGAGAAAAGAACCACGAATAGACATCGAAAGACGATGAATAGGAAGAGAAACCACGACTACACGCCAACGGACGAATAGGAATACTCGACCAGACATCAACGGATGAATGGGAGAAAAGAACCACGACTAGACATCGAAAGACGATGAATAGGAAGAGAAACCACGAATAGACGCCAACGGGTGAATAGGAATAACGCAACGTTACGGGAAACGAAAGATGATGTCTACAGACATCAAAAAACAGAAGGACCCACACGGGGATCAACTAGCATCGTGAGGATGACATCTACATATGTCAGGACAAGGCCACACACTTGTCGGGGACTACGCTGGGGAGTCAAGCTTTCCTTTCACCTACGGGTGAGGAAAAAACCTCTCTGGGGATTACCAATCCTGGATGCTGTCAGGAGTCACCGCTGCAAATATGCCATACGGATTGTTGAACAATGGTCCACCTCTGCTGGGGATATGGTCTAATCTGGTTTAACACATGTATGCATATGTTTGGATTTTTATGGCATAATGCTCCATATTGAATGGAAATGCTATGCGATTTAAGGATGCAACGATTACTACATGCAAGATGATGAAAACTTCTGCTGGGGAGCAAATGATCGCTTCGCTGAGCACACAGATCTGATTAGATTCTCCAACCCTGTGGGGAGACACACTGCTGGGGGTGCTTTGCTGATCTGATACTCTGGGGACGGCAGAGGAAATAAACCTCTCAACCGTGCTAGGGACTAGCATTGCTGCTGGAGAAAGGATAAATCCCACCAGGGACAATTTTTACTGAATCCAATCCACTGGGGGGCTCCGCTAGGGGAAACAACCAATGCTCACCTCTACTAAGGATAACTTACCAACCCACGGGGAAGATAAACTCTACTGGGGATAATTTTCACCGAACCTGATCCACTTGGGGACTTCGCTGGGGAAAACCATCAACACAAACCTCCGCTGGGAAGACTACCCACTTCAGACTTGCTGGGGAGAATATTCACAACCCTGCTGGGGAAAGGCATTCATAACCCTACCGGGGAAACTGCAAACTCGACCCTGCTGGGGATTACAGTACTTCGGACCCGACTGCTGAGGAACAAACTACCCACAGACACCTCCGCTGGGGATACGACAACCTTCCGACTCAGTGGGGACTAACAGTCTTCAGACTAGCTGGGGATAGGGTAGCCTTTGAACCTGCTGCTGAGGGACACACTACCCACAGACGCCTCCGCTGGGGAAGAACAAATCTAAAAAGTTTTCAAACTTGCTTGGGGACATAGCCACTTCCAAGCCTGCTAGGGAAACATCCTCAACCCTGCTGAGGAATCCCTAATCTTGAATATGCTGAGGAGACAAGTCCTGAACTTGCTTCAGTCAACCCAATCTTTCACACTACTGGACAGTGCTGAGACATTTATGAACAAACTGTGGCTTATCAGCTCTAGTCAACAATCAAAGATGATATCCTGCAAAATAACAAGACACACATGCCCCAGGGGATTGTATGGACAAGATACACCCAAGTGTACTCAACATTCAAAATAATTTTAAAATGTTTTATCTTTCCGCACGTTATTGTCTAGCCTTCATGTTTTTTTTATATATGCAATGTTTATCAAAAATTCGGACGTTTTTTAAAACAAGAGAGCAATTTATCTGAATAACGACTTTTATTGATTGAAAATGGGCCTGAAAAGGCGAATACATCGGGAAGCAATTCCTAGGAAGAGGTAATTGCGCACAAAAGGAAAATAAACTATCCTATTGGCAATGTGAACACGGCATCCACTATTTCCCAATTCTGTTATGACTCACAGATCATCAATTTCCTCCCAAATCCTTTGCTTTCTGAGAAGAATGATTAAACCGATCCTATCCTTCGAGATGGTAGACACTGAAGCGTGATGAAGTACAGATAACTCAGACTGTAGTCTTCGCTTTAATCCCTCTTTTGGCTGGCTCGCCCTTTTGGGTTTTCAATCCACCGGGATACCCTTTTTTGCCTAAGTCGCCCTTGCGGGTTTTCGACTTACCGGGTGTACATATTTTTTCATTCTTTATCCCTAACTTTTGCCCGAACCTTTTTCTTTTTTTTTTTGGTTCGCCAGGATGCCCTTTTTTGCCTGGACTCTTTTATTCTTTTCGTCCAGCGGGTCAATTTATGCGAAGTATTTTTTGACTACATCTGAGTTAACAGGGGACGGAAAATCTTCACCATCCATAATTATAAGCATCAAGGCTCCACAAGAGAAAACCTTTTTAACAACGTATGGACCTTCGTAATTCGGAGTCCATTTGCCCCTGTTATCTGTACCGGGAGGAAGGATCCTCTTCAAAACTAAATCACCAGTCTGATAGCTTCGAGGACGCACTTTCTGATCAAAGGCTTTCTTCATCCTTCTCTGATACAACTGCCCATGGCACACCGCCGCTAACCGCCTCTCTTCGATAAGGCTCAACTCATTAAACCTTGTTCGAATCCACTCAGCTTCGTCTAGCTTGACATCCAGTAAGACTCTCAGAGAGGGAATCTCTACTTCAACAGGTAGGACAACTTCCATACCATACACAAGGGAGTAAGGGGTTGCCCCGGTCGACGTACGCACTGAGGTACGGTACCCATGCAAAGCGAAAGGCAGCATCTCATGCCAATCCTTGTACGTTACGACCATCTTCTGCACAATCTTCTTGATATTCTTGTTTGCCGCCTCTACAGCACCATTCATCTTTGGTCTGTAAGGAGAAGAATTGTGATGTTCAATCTTGAAATCTCGGCAAAGCTCCTTCATCATCTTGTTATTGAGATTCGAACCATTATCAGTAATGATTCTCTCAGGAACCCCATAACGATAGATAATCTCTTTCTTAATGAACCGGGCAACCACTTGCTTGGTAACGTTAGCATAGGACGATGCTTCCACCCACTTTTGGTGAAGTAATCAATCGCAACCAGGATGAAGCGATGCCCATTTGAAGCAGTAGGCTCAATCTTCCCAATCATATCAATGCCCCACATCACGAATGGCCAAGGCGAATTCATGACATTCAGAGGGTTTGGTGGTACATGCACCTTATCAGCATAGATCTGACATTTATGGCACTTCCGAGCGTATTTGAAACAATCGGATTCCATAGTCATCCAGTAATAACCGACTCTCAACAACTTCTTGGACATTGCATGACCACCAGCATGGGTACCAAAAGATCCTTCATGCACTTCTTGCATCAACATGTCTGCTTCGTGTCTATCCACGCATCTAAGCAGAACCATGTCAAAGTTCCTCTTATACAGCACGTCATCCTGATTCAAATAAAAGCTTCCAGCTAGCCTTCTCAGGGTTTTCTTGTCATTCTTTGACGCTCTTTCAGGATACTCCTGGCTCTTGAGGAAATTCTTAATGTCAAAGTACCACGGCTTCTCATCAACAACAGAATCGGCTGCAAACACATACGCATGCCTCTCGAGTCGATTCACCGCAACATGTGGCACATGATTCCACCAATGGACTTTGATCATAGAAGACAAAGTAGCCAAGGCACCAGCCATCTGATTTTCATCCCGGGGGACATGATACAGCTTCACCTTTTTGAAGAAAGTCAGGATCCTTCTGGTGTAATCTCTGTAAGGAATCAAATGCGGCTGGTGGGTATTCCAATCTCCATTGACCTGATTAATCACTAGAGAGGAATCTCCATAAATGTCTAGAGTTTTGATCCTTAGATCGATGGCTTCTTCTATCCCCATGATACAAGCCTCATACTCATCCTCGTTGTTGGTTACGTCAAAAGTCAGCCTGGCAGAAAAAGGTATGTGTGCACCTTTGGGATTAATAAGCACTGCCCCAACACTGTTGCCATTCACATTCACAGCCCCATCAAACATCAGTGTCCACTTGTCATTAGGATCCGGTCCTTCCTCGACAAGAGGCTCTTCACAATCTTTCATCTTTAGATACATGATGTCTTCATCAGGGAACTCAAACATCATCGGCTGATAGTCATCGATTGGTTGCTCGGCAAGGTAGTCTGATAGAATACTACCTTTGATGGCTTTCTGCGACGTATACTGGATATCATACTCCGTTAAAATCATCTGCCAACGAGCAACACGTCCGATGAGAGCCGGCTTCTCAAAGATGTACTTCACTGGATCCATCTTAGAAATCAATAAGGTAGTATGGTTAAACATATACTGTCTCAGTCGGCGAGCAGCCCAGGCCAAAGCACATCAAGTTTTCTCGAGCTGTGAATATCTTATTTCACAGTCGGTAAACTTTTTGCTAAGGTAGTATATGGCATGCTCTTTTCGACCAGACTCGTCATGTTGTCCCAATACACACCCCATCGAGTTCTCGGTCACTGACAGGTACATTATCAGAGGCCTCCCAGGAACTGGAGGTATAAGGATTGGAGGTTTCTGCAAATACTCTTTTATCTTGTCAAAAGCCTTTTGACAGTCATCATTCCACCTGATTGCTTGGTTTTTTCTTAGCAATTTGAATATCGGTTCACACATGGCAGTTAGGTGAGATACAAACCATGCAATGTAGTTCAATCTCCCTAAAAACCCACGAACCTGTTTTTCAGTTTTTGGTTCAGGCATCTCTTGTATAGCTTTTACTTTTGCTGGATCAACCTCAATCCCCTTCTCACTGACAATGAAACCTAACAGCTTCCCGGATCTCACCCCAAACGTACACTTGTTTGGATTCAGCCTCAGTTTGAACTTTTTCAGCCTTTCAAACAACTTCTGCAGGTTTACCAGATGCTCTTCTTCTGTCTGCGACTTCGCAATCATATCATCCACGTACACTTCAATTTCTTTGTGCATCATGTCATGAAAGAGAGTCGTCATAGCCCTCTGATAGGTAGCACCAGCATTCTTCAGCCCAAATGGCATCACCTTATAGAAGAACGTGCCCCAAGGTGTAATGAATGTCGTTTTTTCCATGTCTTCTGGCGCCATCTTGATCTGATTATAACCAGAGAAACCATCCATGAAAGATAAAATCGAGGATTGAGCCGTGTTATCGACCAATACATCAATGTGAGGTAATGGGAAGTCGTCTTTCGGACTGGCTCTGTTTAAATCCCGGTAATCGACACACATTCTGACTTTACCATCCTTCTTCGGCACGGGAACGATGTTGGCCACCCAAGGGGGATAATTGGTCACTGCCAGAAAACCCGCATCCCACTGCTTCTGAACTTCCTCTTTGATCTTGACCGCCATATCAGGACTAGTTCTGCGCAGCTTCTGCTTCACCGAAGGACAATCTTCTCTGAGAGGTAGCCTGTGCACCACAATATCTGTATCCAACCCAGGCATATCTTGATACGACCAGGCGAATATCTCCACATATTCTCTCAGCATCTCAATCAGCCCTCTCTTGACATCTTCCTTCAAAGCAGCCCCGATCTTGATCTCTCTCTTGGCGTCCTCAGTACCAAGGTTAATAATCTCCAACTCCTCCTGATGAGGTTGGATGACCCTTTCCTCCTGCTTCAATAATCTGACCAGTTCTTTAGGGAGTTCACAGTCTTCCTCACTCTCCTCTTCAGCTTGGTAGATGGGATTATTGAAATCATACTGAGCCATAACAGAACTGTTTATAGTGGAGTCCGTAAGATCGATTCTGCATGTTTAATGCTTTATTTTAGAAAAGAGTTCAAGAAAGTCACGAAAACAAAAAACATTGCCATTTTTATTGTTTTGAAAAATGAAAAATGAAAACAGAAAAACAGGGATCACAAAATTTGTTTGCAAAACGTCCTTTATTAATGATATCATTGAAAACATGTTGAGGCCCTACAATGAACCACTATGCCTTGGGCAGAACGTAGGGTTTTGTGCAAAATGAAAAAACAAAAGAAAATTACTCTGTTTGAAGAGTAACTTGGACCACTTCTTCGGCTGTTCAATTGTTCACCCTCTCTCCTAGAGCACAAAGACGCACCCAGTTGTCCACATCATAGTCACGGTCACCAACTTCACTACTGGCTGCAAAGACGTCACCGTGGTTCATCAACCCAGTGCTGGTGAAGGTACTCGGCCCTTTCTGATCTTGAACCCCCTGCTCTGCCTATAGAGGCTGATAACCAATACCGAATTTGTCTTCTTTGACGGGCAGGTCAACCATCTTGCCCCAGCCTTCTGTCTTGCCCGAGTTGACAACCTCCATAGCTTGCTTGTAGGATGCAATTGAGGCACTTGGCTTCTTCTACTCAACAAAAGCCACCTTCTCAAGAGCAACGGTCTCAAACGCTTGGCACAGAGTTTCATGGATCTCACCATCCACCTCCACATACTTGAAAGAGGATAAATGACTCACCAGAATGTCCTCCTCGCCGCACACAGTTACAATCTGACCATTCCATACATACTTCAGCTTCTGATGGAGAGTTGACGACACTGCCCCAGCCTCATGTATCCAGGGACGCCCCAATAAGCAACTATATGCTGGCTGAATATCCATCACATAGAAGATAATATCAAATACCTCCGGGCCAATTTTCACTGGCAACGTGACTTCACCAAAAACAGACCGTTTGGATCCATCAAAAGCACGAACGATGAGATCACTCGGAGTGAGGACAACCCCTTCAACATCAATCTTGCTCAGAATCTTCTTGGGCAACACATTCAACGAGGAGCCAGTATCCACCAACACATGTGACAATACTGCGCCCTTACACTCCATGGTGATATGCAGGGCTTTGTTATGGTTACGACCTTCAGGCGTCAGATCCAAGTCTGTGAACCCTAAATTGTGCCTTGTGCTCACATTAGCAATAACACCCTCCAACTGGTTGACAGAAATCTCCTGAGGTACGTAAGCCAAATTCAACATTTTCAGCAAGGCATTACGGTGTGCCTCAGAGCACAATAACAATGAGAGTATAGAAATCTTGGACGAAGTTTGATTCAGCTGATCTACAATCTTGTAGTCACTCTTCTTAATAATCTTCATAAACTCCTCCACATCTTTTTCAAAAGACCCCTCAGGCGCTTCCTTCTGCACAGGTTCTTCATCAACCACAACTTGCTTACCCTTTGCTTTGGCGAGAGCCTCAGCATTGTTGTCTCTCAAAGGCTGCGGTGCAAACAGACGACCACTTCTAGTGAAACCTCCTGGTCCCCCTACATTGTCCACAGCAGGACCAACAGTCACTGGAGCTCTACTTGGCAAACCAATAGTTACAGGAGTCTGATTTACCGGTCTGGTCTGACTTTCTGCCCTTCTGTTATTGCGGTAAGCGTTATCATACTTCCACGGAATGGCCCTACTATTCTCAACAGCCCTTCTATCAGAAGCAACAGTAGTAGTGGGAGCACTGACAGTTACTGGAGCAGATATGGTAACAGGAGTACCAACGGTTGTGGGTGCATTGACAGTTCTTGGCACACGTCCAGGACCTTCGGACGGTTTGAAATAAATGGTGATAGTTGACACCACTCCACGATCTTTCACAGCCCTAGCAAACTGCAAACAACCCTCATCAATCAAACCCTGGATACCATTCTTCAACTGCATACAACCATTCTCTGAATCTTCACAGTCTGAACAACCCTTATCACAGCCCGGGAACACTCCCCCATTCAACAAACGCTCTTTCACAACAAACAGCGATTTCTGAACCTCATCCACCTCCACCACCAGGTCCACAACTTCTCCCTCTTCCATATTATTCACCTGGGGGCCCCCATGCTGAGGCATAGGGTTGTTCACAACATTAGGAACAGGTGCAAAGTTGATTGTTTTGGCGTCAATCAAATCCTGGACCTTATGATGGAAAGCCCGACAGTTTTCAATATGGTGCCCCGGAGCACCGGAATGAAAGTCACAACGAACATTGGCATCAAACCCAGCAGGAATTCTTGTCAACAGAGCCATGGTGTGAAGCTCGACGAATTTCAATCTGAGCAGTTCGGGAAGCAACTCAGCATACGTCATTGGTAGCGGATCAAAATGACGCTCGGGTGTCCTCTGCCTTGGTTGAAACGGGCGTTGCTGTTGTTGTTGGTGTTGTTGTGGAGCTCTTTGTTGTTGTTGTTGAGGTTGAGATTGGGGTGCTGGGATGGTCACAGCAGCAACCTGACGGTATTTCCCTCTGTTCATATTTCTTCTATGATACACAGCATTAGTCTCACCTTCCCTCCTGCGAGGTGCCCTAGAAAATGGCTTCTTTGAACTGGAAGACGAGGAACCAGCGTCCTGAATCTTCCCTGCTTTAATAAGGCTCTTTGTCCTCTCTCCACAGATAACAACGTCAGAAAAGCTACCGAATGGGCAACTCCCGATACGGTCCATAAACACACCTTGCAAAGTCCCGATGAACATATCGATCAACTTCCTCTCCAGCATAGGAGGTTGCACTCTTGCGGCCAATTCACGCCACCTCTGGGCGTACTCCTTGAAACTTTCGCCTGATTTCTGACACAAGCTTTTTAACTGAGTTCGGCTCGGAGCCATATCCATATTATGCTTATATTGCCTCAAGAAGGCTTCACCCAAATCTCTCCAACTTCTAATGGATTCTCTCTTCAGCTCCATGTACCAGTCCAAGGAAGCTCCAGACAAGCTATCCTGGAAAAAGTACATCCACATCTTCTCGTCGTCAGTGTATGCGGAGATTTTTCTGTAGTAGGCCTGCACATGGGTGCAAGGACAAGAAGTGCCATTATATTTGTCAAAGGACGGCGCCTTGAATTTGTAGGGAATTCTCAGCCCTTCAACCAATCCCATGTTTGTAACATCAAACCCCAAAGAGTTATGACATTCCATAGCACGGATTTTCTCAGCTAGGGCATCAACCTTTCTGTCCCTCTCTTCAATTCTTCCCGCATCGTCTTCATCACTGAGCAGGGTGAACATATCTTCCTGCCTGTCGACCAGCGGAGCAGGATGGCGAACCGGAGCACGGGTTGCTCTGACATTAACAGTCTCTGCGGCAAGAGGTTGTCCATTGATTCTTATACCCCTCAACTCATCACCCACGGCATAGTCATTGACGGGAATAGTAGCAGCAACAACATTATCATTAACAGGGACACCCACTGGTGAAGCACGGCTGGCAGGCGGAATCACAGCTTCCTGTCTCTGGGCCAGGGCTCGAAGCTCCTCCTGACCTTGCGCAACCCCTTGCATCATGCTCATAAACTGGGCCATGTTAGCCCTCATCTCTGCCAACCCAGCTTGAACTTGATCCATACTTCTCTGTTGATTCAGTCTCGTAGCGTCGCGGTGCGGACGGTGATCAGCAATCCTGCCTAAGACAGGAACCAGAATGAGAAGTCTTATTCAAGAACACCTGTAATGCAAGAATGATATGTGTATGATGCGTATGATGTGTATGCTGTTTATCATGAATGATCCTGAAGAGGATATGCGTATGCGGGTTAACTGTTTTCCTTTTTTGCATTTTTCATTCATTTTTCATTTTTTTTTTGAAAATAAACATGCTATGATGCAAATGATGCAACTATGACTGGCTGGATGTGCATCACAAGGCACAGGATCAGAGCTTCGGCATGAACTCGGCACCGGAAACCACAGATCCAAATCAACTGGAACCCAAGGTCATCTGGAACCCAAACTTCGGAACCAAGTCACCATCTGAGCAAGTATCCTCAAATTCAGCCCAGGGATCCGAAATAAACGGAACCCTCTGATAAATACCAGGGTCAAACGTCCGGCGTCTCAAAAATAAAGATCCATAAATCCGACTTAACCAAGGTCACCACCACAGAATCACTGACGGGACCGGCATCTGTAAGGACCAAACCCTCCCCTCACAGGTGAATTCTAACAAGGTCATCCTAAGGCGGATAATGGTCTCGACAACCGGGCAAAGATACTCAACGGGTTTGCCCTTTCGGGTGTGCCGTTGCAGCTCTCTTGAGATTATCTAAACCAAAGATCCGGGAAAGAACGATCACCGAAGTCAATAGCTCAGATGAGATAACTCAACCAAAGTGGATACTCCACAAAGGAAGAGCTCTCTCAAAAGAACCTTGTCCGGCTTGTGGTATGTCACGTCGCCAAAAACATGTTGACCTAACATGAGAGGCAACATGAGACCACACTAATCCTAGGTGTATACTCGGGCCTGGGTTTTAGCCCCACTCAGAACACCCACCCCAAATCAGAGGAACCAACCTATACGGAGGCACAATGATAATATGATGCATGCAAACACATATGCACATATATACAATCACAGCATAATAATGAATGCAATAAATAAAGCAGTAAAAGCAACCACAACTATCCTAAAGAGCGCTAGGATTGACTCGCTTAGGGAAGATGGACCAGCAAGAGGTCAACTTCTTTCAAATCCCCAACAGAGTCGCCAGCTGTCGCATTACGCGAAAAACCGGCGGGAAAAGACACAGAGCCGCCACCGTGCGTTATTTATCCCAAAGAAGAGAAAGGAAACGCTCGAAGTAAACCTGGAAAGGAATGGTCTCGTGACCAGAGATTGATGGGATCGGGAGTCGGTTATGCGAAGGGAAGGTATTAGCACCCCTACGCATCCGTCTTACTCGACGGGATCCACGCTCAGAAAGAATAGAAGAAAGGTTGCTAAAGAAACTGCTCAAGAACTGCACGCACGGGAAGGAAACACAGAAAGGACGGAAGAAACGGACTCGGCAGGATATCGCATCCTGGGCCTACGTAGTCTGTCAGACACAGACATCAGAGTCGACGTAGTTCGGAAACGGGGGAAATGTGCTCGCTAGGATGTCGCATCCCATGCATACGTATCTTCTCTGACCAGAGAAGAATCAGAGCACTCGTAGCTCGGCTAACGCACGCCAAACAAAACACAAACAGGAAACCGACTGCCAATCGCTGGACTTACGTCAGACTCCACACAAACAGGCAAACATGGAAACCGAATGCCAATCACTGGACTTACATCGGACTCCGAACCAACAAACACACACAGGAAACTAACTGCCAATCGCTGGACTTATGTCAGACTCCAACCAACAAACACACACAGGAAACCAACTGCCAATCGCTGGACTTATGTCATACTCCAACCAACAAACACACACAGGAAACCAACTACCAATCGCTGGACTTATGTCAGACTCCAACACACAAGAGGGTTAAAAAAGAAAAAGGGCGAAGAAAACACACGCAAAAACAAAAAGGGCGCCCAGAGAGATCAGCTCAATCTCCTGCCTACGTACCTCATCTGGTATGAGGATCAGGGTGACGTAGTTCCCCTTAACAGGGAAAGAACTTCTAACCTAACCAGAGACAAGGGAGATAACAAGCTACTAGGGAGACTACGATTCGAGCCTAGAAGTTATCATGCATACGATCCCTATGTTGAGGTCTCTATCCTAACTTGCACCGGAAGCAAGCTAGCCTAAACATCACATCAAGCAAACACAAGCACAAGTATCACACACTATATGCAAACAATTGGCTCACAGAAGGCTGGGCTTTAGTCAAGGGGTCATATCAACCTCGACAAACAAGCCAACTGGAATGGGGTGTTTTTAGCTCTTAACCCTAACATTGAGAGTTAGGGTGAAGCAGATGAAATGGAGATGAGGGTAATGCCTCATAGCTCTTATCCCTGGCCTGGGAGTGCTTCAATCAATGAAAGTATGGGAGTTCAGAATGTAGGAACTCTTCTCCACATGACTGACACAACAAGATCTTGGATTTTTATTCAAAGTGCATCAACACATGGTGTGAGCAGGATGAATGACACAACTGAATAGCAGGGGATGGATTGAACATCCCTTTTATCTGCCAATGCCTCTTCACTTAGGAGGTCTTTGAATGTACAAGGCACAAAAGTAAACAACCACAAATATTGCCTCTTAAGGAGGGCTTCAGACAGGTGCCTGCCAAAGTAACATGACAAGTCTTCCAGACTACATGAAGATCAAGGAATTATACCTCAGTGGTATGCCAACCACAAGCAAAGAAAAGCAAAGTTCAAATGAACTTAAAGCAACTTAGGTACCTGTGGAAACAGCTAAACCAATCAGTATAGAATTCAGACAATAGTCAACAGTCAATATCAAACAGACAACCCAATATGCAACACATGAGCCATAAACACAAGTGAACCATCATCAAAGCCTACAAAACACACCAATGTTAGCCAACAACAACAAATGATCAAGCTCAAATGAAGGAGCAACATCAATCATGGAGATGCATACTTGAACTTGAAATTCATAACCAAATGGTAAGTCCAAACCACTAGGTCAAAGCCTAGGGTCAAAAGGGGATCAAAAAGCCAAAACAGAACTTGATATTCAACACAAGGCATGTTTATTCAATCAAGATCATGTCCTAAAAAGGACCAAACCAAAATCATCATGCAAGTTCATGTAATAGGCAAGAGAAGTCAATGACCAATTCAAGGCACACATTTGAACATTAAGAATGAAAATTCCCAATCAAAATAGAAATGACTCAAATAATTCTGGAAAAATTCATGACCATTCAACACATCTAACATGATCATCACACAAAAAATTAAAAGCATTATAGGTCATTTGGCATGGAAATTAAATTGCACAAGTTGAACAACCAAAGGTGTGACACAAATTGTCACACCATGCAAACATGTCCATAAAACAGAAATGGTGAATGAGAAAAATACCAAACCAAGCCTGAAACATCCATTAACATGTCTAGAATCATCATGTAAACTTTCATGCCCATTGGATTAAAATCAAGCATTTCATGATAGAAAAATCAAGGCAAGGTCACATATGCACCTATGATCAATCAACCTAGAACAAATAAAATTCCAGCCATGCACAACTTTAAAATTCATGATCATAATAAACTAGACAAACAGAGGATCATTTGGCAAAACATTTGGAATTATTTGATGCATTTTTCAATTTGATATGATTTTTAGAAGTTAGCATAAAAAATGAAAATCAAAGATGAACATGGCATGGCAAATGGAGGGAAAACATGAAAATATGATGAATATTTGAATTATTGCGTTCGGAAGGAATCGATCCTTGTACGCATTTGAATGTGGCGCGCCAGTGCGTATGAAATGCACCGTTTCATTAAACGGTGTGGCAGTCAAATGCTAGGTGGCAATAGTCAAAGCGCTGTGAGCCAACCAATTCGCTTGCAAGGCAAAACGTGGACCAGTAGCAACAGAACCCTAAGCCAACATGGAAATACGCAGAGTCCGTCGCTACCAAGGATAAATCCGACGCTAACATATGATCTTCATCTTCTTCATGAAGATGAAGATGAAGATGATGAACTTCATGCATAAATTTCCAGAAATTTCCAGAAATGTCCAGAAATCAGCAAAAACCATACCAAATCAAAGCTTATGCCATGTAGAACACAGATCAATCAACATCTAATCTTAATTCATCATAACAAGTGAGAATCGAGCATGAACATTTTTGGATGCAAAACTTAAATCGCTCATAACTCAGCAAATACTACACCATTTCACACGATTTTTTGCTCAGAATCATCAGTGAAGAGAGATCTACAAGAATATACACATGAATTGGAGAATTGTGAAGGTCAAAAATCCTACCTCTTGAAGAGCAGGTTGTGGTTTTGCACGATCCAAGGCTCCAAATGATCCAGGTCAATTCCAGGATGCTTGTAGAGATGATTGATGAAGAAATTGAAGCTCCAACACGTGTGAATCCAACTTAATTTGAAAACTCCATTAACACCTTCAAGCTTCAAGCATGATTAAATCTGGCACGAATTCTTCAAAATGCACGTTGAATCACACTCTAAACTTCACCAGGATCAAGAATTATGCAAGGAAATGAGTGTTTGTGTGAGGAATTTTGAAGTTCTTTATGAGAGAAAATTTTGATCAAAATTCCAAATCTAGATCTGAAAATGTGAGTTCTGATCAATACAGTTATGATTAACCTTATATATGTCCTCTTAATCAACCTGAAATCATGATTAGGCCAAAGCTAAATGAGATTAGAAGGATATAAGGTGCATGCACAAATTTGCATTTTCACCTCATGCATGAGATGCACACGTGAACAGTACACCAAGCTGGCCCAAATCCACTCAAAATTATTCCATGCACACATTGGAATTGGAATTACATGCATGTGATCAACCAATTTTGATTTTGGCAAATTTCCTTCAAAAACTTCATGAACAAGCAAGTGATCATATGATAACATTTCATGCAATGTGATGGTTGATTTGGAAACCTCATGTCATGAGGAACATTTTGCAAAAAGAACCACCAAATTTGGAGTCTTGGTTCAAAAGATATGACCATTTGAAGTTTTAAGCATACTTTGCCATGATTTGATCATAACTCCTTAACCATTCATTAGAAATTCCTGATCTTGGACTTTTTGGAAATGGGAGAGAAAGATATTCAACTTTCATGTTGGACAAAATTTCCTTTGAACCTTCTTTGATGTTGGAAAGTTGAGTTGAAGTTGGTCCAAAAACTTGCCATTTTTGGAAACTTGAAATTACATGTCACTTTCCATTTTGGGAAACTTTTGATCTGGCTTCAAATCCTTCAAGGTATGAGTTTTACATGGTGAATAAACCTCTTTTAGAACATGAATGAAGTGTCTCAACCCATTTATCCATCTCCTAGCCCTCAGTTGACTTGCAGTTGACTTTTATGGGGCCCAGATGACCTTGTCATGCACTGTGGACTTTGAGCCTTCAACACTTGACCAAATTGCATCAAAATGATCCTTGGGTCATGTAAGCTCTCTAGAACAACCATAGGGCCTTTATCTCATGGAAATGCTTGGCTCCTTGCACAGATGAATTCCTTGGTGCCAATCTTGACTGATGAAATGCAATGATGCAATGTACTATGCAATGACAATGCAATGTTAGTGTAATGCCCATGACCAAAAAAAAATGAAATGAATGAATGAATGGGGGGTGCAAATTTGAGGTGCTACACCTTTCATTAGTTTTCTATGTGTAAAACTTCTTAGGCTTTTGTTTGCTTTCTAGCCATTCCTTTGGATAAATAGAAGTGCGGTGGCGACTCTATCTTTGTATGCTTTGCTTTTGATTTAGTCAATAAATCATAAAGTGACTAATACACCGCTACAGTACCCATCTGTCCTTGTGGAAGAGTTAGGGTCTCCCTTTGTAATACCCCAAAATTTACCCTTCATTTTTCCTGGAAGCATAGGATTATGTTTTACACTTCATTAGCATCATATTAGGTCATACTCATCGCATACTGCATTAGTGACATGGAAATCAGGTTTTGATCGATCACTCCTTAACAGAAGGAGCTCACACAAAGCAAGATTGAGAATTGGACTTCATTTTCTAAGTATACAAGTCTCAAGGGTCTCAGGGGGGTCCAAGTATCTTATTATGGTCCTCAGTTCATCAGTGAAGGATTCAAAGCTATCAGAGTGTTCATCTGGATTTAATCAGAAATTAGGGTTTCATGGATACCTGCAATAGGCAATGTTTGGTTGGAAGTAGTGGATCTCATCCATGTCATGATTAGAGAGACATCTTGACCTAGGAAGATTCACAATTATCTCAGAAAGATCCATTGGCAATCAGTGCAATCAGTTCCTAATCATTTTGCCCTAAAACTAGGGTTTGGTATAAAATCAGTTTATTTCTGATTCTTTGGGTGAAACTCTTTTCCATGGCCCTCCATATGTCCACAAGGGTCTACATACAAAAAAAATCAGCTCTTTATTTGAGCTAGAAGTGCTTCAATTGATCAATGGAATCGGGAATCAGACAGTTTGGGAAAAGTCAACTGTGGGGCCAGAAAAGTCAACTCCTGACATTTTGATAGTGGAATCTCAAAATCCATGCCTAGGGGATCCTACATGTGAAATTTGATCAAGGTTGGATCATGGATTCATCATTTAATCAGGAATTGGAAAAGTTACTTAATTTGGAAAAGGTTGACTTTCCATTTAGGGCAAGTTTTCATGATCGTTGCACTCACTTTAAGCCCATTTTGCATCAAGATAAAAGCTCCATTTGAAAATTTCTCCAACATGAAAGTTGTTCCTCTTGTTCCAAGCTTTCCAGAGACATAATGTTTGCTCCATTTGGATTAGAATTGAGAAAGTTATGCTTAGTCAAAGTGAGACATTTTTTTAGGACACTTGGAAAAATTTCTAAGTCCAAAATCTTCAAAATTTGTCAAGACTTCTTGGCCAGTTTTCTTGCACTTCAAGGCATTATTTGAAAATACTTTCTTCACAACAATTGTACCTTGACATGTCCTCTTTCACATACTTTTGGAATCATCTCATTTGGATCCATGTTTTGAGAGATACATTCATTTAAAGTGGGCACCATGACTTGATTTTCTAGGCAGATTTTGGGTCTGGCTGACCCAATCAGATTTTCTAAGCATGTTGCACAAACCAGTCACGTTTTTTTACCTCTTTTGGCCATGCATTGGACATCCATTCACTTAAGTTTGGCCCAAAATAACAATATTTTACACCTCACTTCACACTTTTATTCTTATGGATAAATCACTTATTAAAAAGTCCAGGAGAACACCTAATCCACCCTATTTAAGAAGCTGAAACCCTAACCCTAAAGGAGCATTGGAATTTCGTGGCAAGGAGGCAAAACTTCATCATATATCAGATTCCATTCCACTTCTATTTTCCATTAGGTAATCATCTCTTCCATGGCCATGTGTTGATATATCTACGCTTGCTTACCATGTTCATCACCATTAATCCTTCCATTTTCATATTTCTTTTTCTTATTTAAAATATTTTCTTCGTCCATAAAATTACCCAAAAATATTTTTCACTTTTCTTAATGTTTTATTTAATTTTATATAATTTTTATTTTCGTATTTTTTTAATATTAATATTTTATTTTAATTATTTATTCTAAATGGTCCATTTTAACACACTTTTTTTATTGATTTCATTTTTATGACTTAAAATTATTGTTAGCATTTGATTTTTATGATGAAGGTTGACTACTGTCTCATGGTCAATCTGACCTTTTCTTGGAATTTTATTTCATATTTTCAAATTATTCTTGATTTTATTCTAACCTAGTCTTATTAATTGACTTTTGGTTTGACCTATGTTTTGTTTTAATTAATTCACGTGCCAATTTTCATTATTTTTAAAATCTTTTTGGGGGATGATGATGTCCTAGCCCCACCTTATTTAGTTTAATTTTTCATAATTTTCTTGATTAATCTACTATTTATTCTTGATTTATTTCTAACCTAGTCTCATTAATTGACTTTTAATTTGACTTCTGTTTTATTTTAATTAATTCACATGCCAATTTTAATTATTTTTAAAATCTTTTTGGGGGATGATGATGTCCTGACCCCACTTTATTTAGTTTAATTTTTCATAATTTTATTGATTAATTTACTATTTATTCTTGATTTATTTCTAACCTAGTCTCATTAATTGACTTTTGGTTTGACCTCTGTTTTATTTTAATTAATTTATGTACCAACTTTCGTTATTTTTAAAATATTTTTGGGGGATGATGATGTCCTGACCCCGCCTCATTTAGTTTAATTTTTCATAATTTTATTAATTAATTTTCTATTTATTTGTTATATTTTTAAGTTGACTTGAATTTTCAGTTGACTTCTTTATGATCGATGTTTGGCTTAGGGATTGCTTATGGCAATTGAAGAGATCTTTTGATCCTTCCTTGTTAATCTCATATTCCATGTATTAGAGGCCTTTTACCTTTATTTTATTTGGTCCTTACCTCATTTCCTGATTAAATTATTCAGTGGACCCTTCGTGTGCATATTTTCATCTGTTTGATTCATCTGTTATCTTTTATACTTGTTTCTCTCATTCATGCTTTCTATTGCTTGATTATTTAACATGTTCATACTCTCATGCGATGTTTAAATGCTCCATTATTTGATTCTTTGGTTTGATTATATATTGTTTATTTATCCGATCTGATTAATAACTGTTGCCTACTTGTATGATGTATGAGGCATATATTCTTATTGTTTGTTTGCCATGAACAATCCCCACTCACAACAAATGTACCCCTCTCCCATAAAGTGTATAATATTTATTTCTTTATTTCTTTAGTCACCTGTTAATACAAGAATTAAAACGAGTATCCGATAACCATTTTAAAATAAGATCAAAAGCTCGATCCAACGTCAAGTAATCATTTTCAAAACTTAACAAAACCAGCACGCATTCATCCATCCTCTTGTAATGCGATTGCCTCAGGCATCGCCATCTACCTGTAAGTCGATTGCCTCAGGCATCGCCATCTACCTGTAAGTCGATTGCCTCCGACATCGCCATCTACCCTTATCCGTAACTCCTCTCCGCGCTCCATCCGTCGACTCTTGTTCCGTTTAGGTAGCACCCATTAGGTAGAACCCTTTGTATGATAACATAGGTAGAATTCCCTTATTCTTTGCATGCTAACATTAGGTAGATGTTCCCCTTTGTAAATCCTAACACATAAGTCCATATTACATGACAACTCTAGAGCAGAGCTTCCCCACTTTTAGACCTTTCGTGCGTCTCCGATCTTGTGGCATGTCAGTCCGTTCTATTGCAAAGAGGTAACTGCCTAAGACTCGATTCAGCGAGCTGCGACACCTACTGCTAGGATGTTGAACACACTGCCCACCCTCCTTTGACACAGCTGGTGTCCTCTTTTGTAAGTCCATGTTCAGATGGCAATCCTTAACCCCTAGTTAGCCGAACTACGTTTTTCTCTGATTCTCATTCCAGATGAGATACGTAGGCATAAGACGCGACGTCTTACCGAGCACACTTCTCTTTAACCCATAGGTAGCCGAGCTACGAAGACTCTGATTCTCATACTCAGATGAGATACGTAGGCAGTGGATGCGACATCCTTGCGAGTCATTTTCTTTTAACCTTCCTTTTAGTAAATAGTACTTTAGATATACCTACACCCTTTAGACTAGAACAATACTTATGAAAAGGGCTTCCTAGAAGTACCTAGGATGTTTTGGGTGCTTAAAACCTTCCCATTGCATAACCAACCCCCTTACCCAAATCTCTAACATTTTTACTAGTTTTTGATTCGATAAAACTTTTAGGTTTTTGTTCGCTTTCTAACCATTCCTTTGGATAAATAGAAGTGCGGTGGCGACTCGACTTGTATGGTTTACCTTGGATTTAGTCAATATCTCTAATGGTAACGAATACCCCAATATAGAAAAGTGGCGACTCTGCTGGGGATATTTGCCTAGTGGGTTTTGCCTACTTTTCATATTTGTTGTATTGTTGGTATATTGCTTTGTGACATATTTTTGTGTAATTTGGGATTATTGTATTATATATAATGATTGAATTGTTTGAATATTAATTCCTTGTAAGCTTGGTGATGTTCGTGAGATGAGTTCTATACCCGAACTCGAGTGCACTTAGGATAGGAGAATGGCATAGTCTTGTTGACTTGTGTGGAGTTATTCCTTAGCAAGTTGACTTGCAAGCCCATTCACTTGGTGGAGGTTATGTTGGGATCAATAATGTCACACGAGTAGTCGTGGTTAGGCATTACTCTTTCCAATATATGCCTTAGAAGCCAAGGACCTTAGTTTACCACGCCCATCTTGGCCTATTTTTAGGACGTAGTGCAAAGATCGTTCAAGTGTAAGATTTGATACGATTGTTACGCGATACTACACTCATAAGAGTCTCTCTTGAGAATATTTTTGGAATACGAGTAGTCGTTTATCCAATAATATCCGAAAGATGGAATGATGACTATGGGAACCTCTTATAGAACATGATTGTCAGGTTTAACCATAGTACACTCCCTTTGGGTGGTTCTTAACCAAGACTCCATGCTCGCGACTCGCAACAAACCCTTGATTCATGGTTGATCTGTTCTTGTGTATCCTTAATATCAATGGAACTTGGGTGTTGATAAGGTGTAAACCATAATCCACCAAAATGTATGATTGATATTAAGGATGACTTGATCCATCCCATGACCTTTGTGTGGTGTGATTCGCTTGATCCTTGAATGTGATTGTTGCATCCATGCATTCATGCATTCATACACATCCATATCATCAACAATGAGAAAACTTTCAAGGAACTTAAGAGGTCTATTTGCAAAATTTTTGACATGGATAAGCAAAGAAGGAATACGAAGAAGTACAGTTTCAGACAACCCGACTTGAAAGAGTTAAGGAGTTTGACATCCTATGTATTAGATCCCTTGGAATTCAAGGCTCGTCATGGGAAGCTTCTGTCTATTCTGGCTACTCAAGTGGATGAAGGTCTAATGAGTGTGTTGGTGCAGTTCTATGATCCCTTGTACCGTTGCTTCACTTTTCTGGATTTCCAGCTTTTGCCCACGCTTGAGGAGTATGCCTATCTTGTGGGGATACCTATCCTAGACCAGTTGCCGTTCTGTGGCTTGGAGAGAGTTCCTTCTTCTCAAGAGATTGCTGATCTGTTGTGTATAGATGAATCTATTATTGGTGCTCATATGACTACCAAAGGTGGAATTCAAGGTCTCCCATCTGATTTCCTCATTGATCAAGCTACTATGTTTGGGAAGGCCATGAGTGAGGACGCCTTTGAGGCCATATTTGTACTTCTCATCTATGGGTTAGTTTTATTCCCCAACATCGACAAGTTTGTGAATGTGAACGCCATTAGGATTTTCTCTACTCTTAATCCCGTTCCTACTCTGTTGGGTGACACTTATTTCTCTTTGCATATGAGGAATGCAAAGGGTGGTGGTACCATTGTGTGTTGTTTGCCTCTGTTGTACAAGTGGTTTATTTTGCACTTGCCTCAGACGCTCGCCTTCAAGGAGAACAAAGGATGTCTACGGTGGTCCACGAGACTTATGTCTCTCACTAATGATGATATCTTTTGGTACAACCGTGTATATGATGGTGTGCAGATTATCGACTCTTGTGGTGAATTCTCCAATGTACCTCTTCTTGGTACATGCGGTGGAATTAACTACAACCCTATTTTGGCACGTCGTCAGCTTGGGTTCCCCCGAAAGGATAAACCCAATAACATTTTGTTAGAGAGTGTGTTCTTTCAGGAGGGTAAAGATCCCCAAGGCTTGAAGGGCAGGATGGTCCGCGCTTGGCACAAGATCCATAAGAAAGGAAGGAAGGAGCTAGGTCCGAAGAACTGTATCTCTTTGGAACCCTATACCTCTTGGGTTAGGAGGAGAGCTTCCGAGTACCTCATGCCTTATGAGTATCCAAGACCCGCACCTTTGGTTGTGGCTGGGCCTTCAACCCTCCCTAGCCAAGGAGTAGAGGAGTTGAGAGACGAAGACAGTTCGCATGCTTGGATCCGTGAACGAGAGAAGTTGCTTCAGCAGATCAGAGAGAAGGATGCTTTGATAGAGTTCCTTGAGCACCAGGTTATTGATGATCCTGATGATGCATTGACTTCTCTACTTCCTCAGTCTTCCAAGTTTTGGAAGAGGAAGTATGATCGACTCGCCAAAGAGAAGGCAAATATGGAGGCAGCCTATGAGAGGGAGGTGAAGAGGCTTCAGGCAGCTTATCTTCCGGTCTCGAGGGCTTTGGACGATTGCTTCTAGGGATCCATAGAATGTTCATTTTCTTTCTCTCTTGTATTGTATTTGGTTACCAAGACTGTACTTCTTTGGTGTAAAAACATTTCCAAATATTAATTGACGTGATATTTCCTTATGTGATAAACGTTTAATATTTCCAAAATTTTCAAATAAGACTCTAAAGTTCCTCTGATATAAAAATTAAATCATAAGCATTGCATGCATCATGTTTATCTATTCCTAGGGGTTTATATCTTCTTCTTGATTCTAGTCGGGGTTTTCTTACACTGTTTATCTAATGTGAGACTAGAATCAAGGGGTAGAATACCCTTTGAAATTGATAAACATGTCATTGCATTTGCATATTCATTAGCATGTCTTGCATAACTGGTACCGCCGTAGTGTTCTCATCTTGTTTGGTATTCCATTAGCAGGATAGCTGACTCAGGCATTCACCGATACGGTACCCGAAGAAATCGACAAAGAGCAATGGAAGGTCTACAAGCAGAGCTCGTTGAGATGAGGATTCACATGAATCAGTTCATGGAAGTGGTCCAAGGAGTTGCTCAGGGACAGCAGGAGATTAGATTGTTGGTACAGGGGAATCCCCCTACTACTCAACCGGAGGTTGTGGCTGATCCTCCCGCTAGAGAGGCTAATGGACCCAATGGACCGGGGCCTATCCCAATCCCACATGGCAACCTTGGTCAACAACTCATCCATGATGATCAGGAGGATCAATTCCCCCTGCTTTAGGAGGACTTTGGCATGGGCCATGGTATGGACCCTATGTTTCGGAGACTGGAAGAGAGGTTGAAAGCTTTGGAAGGGCAGAATGCTCTTGGTGTGGATGTTGCTGACTTGGGGCTAGTCCCAGGCGTGAGAGTTCCGCCAAAATTCAAAGTCCCCGTGTTTGATAAGTACAATGGCAACTCTTGCCCGAAGACTCACGTGCAAGCTTACTTCCGCAAGATGATCGCGTATTCTGATGATGAGAAGCTGCTCATGTACTTCTTCCAGGACAGCCTAGCTGGGGCGTCCTTGGAGTGGTATATGAGGCTGGACAGAGCCCATATTCGCTGTTGGAGAGACTTGGCTGAGGCCTTTGTGAAGCAATATCAGTACAATGCGGATATGGCACCTGATAGGACTCAGCTCCAGAATCTGTCTCTCAAGAGCAACGAGTGCTTCAAAGAGTATGCTCAACGCTGGAGAGAGTTGGCTTCCCGTGTTCAGCCTCTGATGTTGGAAAAAGAGATGGCCAACATGTTTATGAACACACTGCCTGGATCTTATTTGGAGCGTCTGGTGGGTTACAACGCCTCGATTTTTGCTGATGTGGTCTCTACCGGTGAGAGGGTGGAGAACTACTTGAAGACATGTAAGATCCAAAATGGGGTTGGATCATCTTCGGTGTCAAAGAAGCCGTTCTTAGGAGGACAGAAGAGGAGAGAAGGGGATGCAAATTCCATATCTTCTTATCAGAACAGGGGTAATCGGAGGAATAACTTTCAGAATTACCATCAACAATCTTATGTTGCAGCAGTGACCATTCCGACTACAACACCAGTGCAACAACAACAACCTCAACGTCAACAAAATCAATACCAACAACAACAGGGTAACAGACCTGCTTATCAACAGAGACAGAGGATGATGGATAGGCGTTTCGACACTCTTCCAATGTCGTATACCCAGTTGCTTCCCAACCTTCAACATTTGTAACTTGTGCAGTTACGCACTTTGGCTCCTCCCGTTGGCAGGCTTCTAGTGGGTTATGACGCCAATGCTAGGTGTAATTTCCACTCTGGGGCACCTGGCCACACTATTGAGAACTGCAAAGCTTTTAAGCACGTAGTTTGGGACATTATTGATTCAAAGGCCATTAACTTTGCACTGACTCCTAATGTTGTCAACAATCCTATGCCGCAACATGGTAGAGCAAATGTTAACATGGTTGAAGGAGAAGTCAAATTAGTCAAGGAGGTGTTGAAGCTGAAGACTTCGCTGTTAGAAATCAAAGAATACTTGCTAAAGGCAGATGTTTTCCCCGGCTGTGGGAGCGGTTGTTTGGGTTGTGTTGCACAGAGTGGGGGTTGTGTGAAGCTGCAGCAGGGTATCCAGGCCTTGCTTGACGATGGTATCCTCCAAGCTGAAGACTTATCTGCCCAAAGGTCTGTTGAAGGGGTTGTTGAGAATGCAGATGTTGATCCTCTCTTTCCTGAAGATGCTGAAGAATTTACAAATGTTGTTCCTGCTGATTTTGTAATTTCCAATGATGTAATTAATTTTTCTAATGTTGTTGCTGATATTCCAAACATGGTGTTTGATTCTGATGTACTTGCTGAACTTGATTCTGATGTTTCGGATGTTTGTACTTCAATAAATAAGATTTATGAGTATGACTGTGACGTTGCCACTATCACAATTTTCTACCCGACCGCTCAGATCAGTGCGCCAGTAGCGCAACCGGTACCACCAGTGCGACCGCATCAATCCACTATGACCATCACGACCCCTGGTCCTTTACCTTTCACCAGCGAAAGGGCCATTCCTTGGCATTACGGGGGGAGTGTGTACATGCATGATCATGGAGTGGAGCAGCCACTGAAAGTAGAAGAGGTGCAGGATCAGAAGTCTGAACCTGGAATTGAGGTAAAAGATCCCGTAGTGGACAATGTTGGTGGAATCGGGCGATTCACCAGAAGTGGTAGACTGTTCTCACCACCGGTTACCCAACCTGATAGTGCTGACGCCGCGGCGAAGGCCGAAGGCAAGCAAGTTGTGAATGAGGGTACCTCTGCACCACAGGCTGGCTCTGAGCCTGCTTTCGTGAAAGATGTGGACGAGCTCTTGAGAATCATAAGGAAAAGCGACTACAAGGTAGTTGATCAGTTGATTCAGACGCCGTCCAAGATATCTATTCTCTCACTTCTGCTGTGTTCGGAGGCACACAGGGAGGCACTCCTGAAGGTCCTTAATGATGCATATGTGCCTCAAGAGATCTCAGTGAACCAACTAGAAGGGATCGTTGCAAATGTTCATACAAGCAACGGGTTGGGTTTTACTGATTATGACTTGACGCCAGTTGGACGCGATCATAACAAGGCTTTGCACATCTCGATGGAGTGTAAAGACACTGTGCTATCCCATGTTCTGGTGGATACAGGTTCCTCTCTCAATGTGCTACCCAAGAGATCCCTGTCAAGGTTAGATGTAGAAGGTTTGATCTTGAAGCCTTCCAATCTTGTGGTAAGAGCCTTCGATGGTTCTAAGAGGTCGGTGTTCAGAGAGGTAAAATTGTCAATTCATATTGGATCACAAACCTTTAGCACCGTATTCTGTGTGATGGATATCAGTCCTTCATATAGCTACTTCATGGGTCATCCTTGGATCCACAATGCTGGGGCAGTCTCCTCGACCTTGCATCAGAAGATCAAGTTCCCGGTCAACGGAAGAATTATCACTGTCTGTGGTGAGGAGGACATTCTGGTCAGTAACCTGTCTACATTCAAGTATGTAGAGGTAGAAGGTGAGATTCATGAGACCCTGTGTCAGGCCTTTGAGGAAGTTCAAGTCAAGGATGCATCTCCAGTGGAAGAGGTTGAAGCAGGTGCCTCTTTGTCGTCCTTCAAGCAGGTACAAGCCTTGGTAAATTCAGGTGTTGCTCCCAGTTGGGGACGTCTGGTGGATTTACCTGCAAAGGAAGACAAGTTTGAGATTGGGTATCGGCCGACATTGACTTCTACAACTTCAACGCCTCAGACTCGTTAGGGGCCGATTACTTTCTCCAGTGTTGGCATCATTCAGTACGGCCAGGTCTCTGCAATCAACAAAGAAGATGGGGATAGTGATTACGACATTGACAACTAGGTGCGTCCAAGGGTCCCGGGTGAAGTTCTCCGCAACTGGTCTTCTGAAGAGATTATCCAAGTCACTCTTCTTAAAGAGTAATTTTCTTTGTTTATTCATGCATATCCAAGTCTTACGTTCCGCCCAGGGCATGATGACTCATTGTAGGGCTCATCTATGTGGATACCTGCATTTTTTATCATAAATAAAGGACGTCTTTTTGCATTCAAATATTTTGTTCACTGTCTTTCTATTTTTGCAGTTTTCAAAAATCAAAAATATAAAAAAAATATACATTTGGCAATGTTTTGTTTAGTTTCCACTTCTTGTTCACACTCATAAGCACATACCATCACTCATGCAGATGCACATCACCGGATCCTATTGATAACAGTTCTGCTATGGCTCGCTTCGACTTTGAAAATCCAATCTTTCAAGCTGAAGAAGAGGGTGATGAAGACTGTGAACTCCCTGAAGAACTTGCCAGGTTATTAAAACATGAGGAAAGGGTCATTCAACCGCATCAAGAGTCTGTTGAAGTGATTAATCTCGACACCGAGGACGCCAAGAGAGAAATCAAGATAGGGGCTGCTTTGGAAGATAATATGAAGAAGGGGCTGATTGAATTGCTGCAAGAGTATGTTGACATATTTGCTTGGTCTTATCAGGACATGCCAGGGCTTGACACAGACATTGTGGTACACTGTTTGCCTCTCAAAGAGGATTGTCCTCCGGTCAAGCAAAAGCTCAGAAGAACAAGACCAGAGATGGCTGTCAAGATAAAGGAAGAAGTGCAAAAACAGTTGGACACAGGGTTCCTAGCAGTTACAAATTATCCGCCATGGGTTGCAAATATCGTTCCAGTACCTAAGAAGGATAGAAAGGTACGGATGTGTGTCGACTACCGGGATCTGAACAGAGCTAGTCCTAAAGATGATTTCCCATTACCTCACATCGACGTTTTGGTGGATAACACGACTCAGTTCTTGGTATTCTCCTTCATGGATGGCTTTTCTGGCTATAATCAAATTAAGATGGCACTAGAAGACATGGAGAAGACAACTTTCATAACCCCATGGGGCACCTTCTGCTACAAGGTGATGTCGTTTGGTCTAAAAAATGTTGGGGCAACATATCAACGAGCTATGGTAACTCTTTTCCATGATATGATTCATCATGAAATTGAGGTTTATGTTGATGATATGATTGCCAAATCTCAGATGAAAGAAGAACATCTGGTGAATTTGCAGAAACTGTTTGAGCGTTTGAGGAAATTCAAGCTGAGGCTTAATCCGAACAAGTGCACTTTCGGGGTGAGATCTGGAAAACTGATGGGTTTTATTGTTAGTGAAAAAGGGATTGAGGTGGATCCGGCCAAAGTGAAAGCGATACAAGAAATGCCTGAGCCAAGAATAGAAAAACAAGTCTGTGGTTTCTTAGGAAGGTTGAACTACATTGCAAGGTTCATCTCTCACCTAACAGCCACTTGTGAGCCAATATTCAAATTGTTGAGAAAAGATCAGGCTATCAGGTGGAATGATGATTGCCAAAGGGCTTTCGAAAAAATAAAAGAGTATTTGCAGAATCCTCTTATCCTTATGCCTCCAGTCCCATGGAGACCGCTGATTATGTATTTGACAGTACTCGATAATTCCATGGGTTGTGTTCTCGGTCAACACGACGAGACAGGTAAGAAAGAGCATGCCATCTACTACCTGAGTAAAAAATTCACAGATTGCGAGTCGAGATACTCAATGCTTGAAAAGACATGTTGTGCACTTGCATGGGCTGCTAAGCGATTGAGACAATACATGTTGACTCACACGACCTTACTGATCTCCAAAATGGATCCAGTCAAGTATATATTTGAGAAGCCAGCTCTCACCGGAAGGGTTGCTCGTTGGAAAATGGTACTGACAGAGTACGACATCCAGTATACATCCCAGAAAGCCATCAAAGGGAGTATTCTATCAGACTATCTTGCTCAACAGCCGATTGATGATTATGAGCCGATGAAGTTTGATTTTCCGGATGAAGACATCATGTTCCTCAAGATGAAAGACTGTGACGAGCCAGTTGTTGAGGAGGGACCTGATCCAGATGAAAAGTGGACTTTAATGTTTGATGGGGCCGTTAATGCCAAAGGAAGTGGAATTGGTGCTGTCATTACTACTCTGAAAGGTGCCCACATGCCTTTCACCGCTCGTCTGACTTTTGAATGCCCCAATAATGAAGCTGAGTATGAAGCATGTATCTTGGGTATCAAGCAAGCCATTGATTTGAGAATCAAGACTCTGGACATCTTCGGAGATTCAGCTCTAGTGATCAATCAAGTGAATGGTGATTGGAATACTCTCCAGCCTAATCTGGTCCCCTACAGAGATTACACGAGAAGACTGTTGACTTTCTTCACAACAGTAAACCTATATCATATACCTCGTGACGAGAACCAGATGGGAGATGCTCTTGCTACTCTATCCTCCATGATCAAGGTGATTCGGTGGAACCATCTTCCCAGGATTGACGTTATGCGCCTTGATAGGGCCACATATGTGTTTGCTGCTGAAGTGGTAGTTGATGACAAGCCCTAGTATCACGACATCAAGTGCTTTCTGAAGAATCAAGAGTACCCTGCAGGGGCATCCAACAATGACAGAAAGACTTTGAGAAGATTGGCAGGAAGTTTCTTCTTGAACAAAGACGATGTGCTGTATAAGAGGAACTTCGACATGGTTTTGCTCAGATGCGTGGATAGACACAAAGCGGACATGTTAATGCAGGAAGTTCATGAAGGCTCCTTCGGTACTCATGCCGGCGGACATGCAATGGCTAAGAAATTGTTGAGAGTGGGTTATTACTGGATGACCATGGAATCTGATTGTTTCAAATATGCTCGGAAGTGTCATAAATGCCAGATTTATGTTGATAAGGTGCATGTGCCGCCAAATCCTCTGAATGTGATGTCTTCGCGGTGGCCGTTTGCTATGTGGGGCATTGATATGATTGGAAAGATTGAGTCGACTGCTTCCAATGGGCATCGCTTCATCCTTGTTGCCATCGACTATTTCACCAAGTGGGTCAAAGCAGCGTCATTTGTGAAGGTCACCAGACATGTGGTTGTCCGATTCATCAAGAAAGAAATCATTTGTCGTTATGGGATTCCCGAAAGAATCATTACTAATAATGGTTCTAATCTCAATAACAAAATGATGAAAGAGTTGTGCAAGAACTTCAACATTCAACATCACAACTCTTCCCCTTATCCTCCTAAGATGAACGGTGTTGTTGAGGCAGCAAATAAGAACATAAAGAAGATTGTGCAGAAGATGGTCGTTACGTACAGAGATTGGCATGAGATGTTACCCTTCGCCTTGCATGGGTACCGTACTTTAGTACGTACATCGACCGGGGCAACCCCTTATTCCCTTGTGTATGGTATGGAAGCAGTCCTACCTGTTGAAGTGGAGATTCCTTTTCTAAGAGTCATTTTGGATGTCAAGTTAGATGAAGCTGAATGGATTCAGACAAGGTTCAATGAGTTGAGTCTTATCGAAGAGAAGCGAATGGAAGCCATTTGTCATGGGCAGTTGTATCAGAGTCGGATGAAGAGAGCCTTTGATCAGAAAGTGCATCCCCGATGCTTCCAAGTCGGAGATTTGGTGTTGAAAAGGATCCTTCCTCCTCAGACAGATCACAGGGGCAAGTGGACTCCTAACTATGATGGACCGTATATTGTCACTAAGGTTTTTGATGGTGGAGCCTTAATGCTTGCAACTATGGATGGTGAAAACTCCACTTCCCCTGTGAACTCAGACGCAGTTAAAAAATACTTCGCATAAAATAGACCCACTGGACAATAAAAAGAATGGTCCAGGCAAAAAAATGGGCATCCCGACGAACCAAGAAAATGAAAAAGGTTCGGGAAAAAGTTAGGGATTAAAAAATGAAAAGATTGTACATCCGGTAAGTTGAAAACCTGAAAGGGAAACTTAGGCAAAAATGGGTATCCCGGTGGATTGAAAACCTGAAAGGGTGATCCAGGCAAAAGTTAGGGATTAAGCGAATGGCTGCGTTCTGAGTAGTTCTGAATATCATCTCGTGTCGATAACCGGAAACGTCTAAAGGATAGCAAACAGTCCAATCACCTTTTTCGGAAAGCTGATCATCTGAAGGATCTTGAAGACGAGCGAATCATAGCAGAATTGGAACCCGATAGAAATCCATTTCACATTGCCATTAGATTAATTTCTGTTTTTATCTGTTGTGCGATTACCTCTTTCCAGGGAATGCTTCCTGATGTAAATACCTATTCAGAGGCCACTCAATCAATAAAATCATATTATTCAGTACATCTCTGTGTTCATTTTCATTTTACTATTTTGTTTGCAAAAATGACGTCCGAATTTTTGATAAACATTACATCATGAAACATAAGAGCTTTACAGGTACGTGCTTAATAAACATTGAAAATTGCTGTAAATTTTAAGTGCTTTGGATCGTCTATTCAGAACAGGTACACTCGGGGCATTTCCTTAAGGTCCCCATCAAATGATCGTGGATGTTTTTCCTCAACAGTTGGAATTTGGTATCTTATCCCTGCAGAGCTGGTCTGAGCGTTGGATTCTTCAATCCCCAGCAGGCTCTCACTGCTGTACTCCCCAAGCATTTGTTTCAGATTATACATTCACCAGTAGAGTCGACAGTGTCAGACTGTATATCCTCAGCGGAGTTGACAATGCCAGATTGTATCTTCCCAGCAGAAGCGACTGCTCCTCAGAGTTCGATGCCAGATCGATGATCTCGACGCTAAACCCATGGTCTCTTTCCTTGAAGCAGAATCTCGGTACCGTATCGGTGTTTGCTTCCCCTGCTGAGTCGTCTCTCTCGTAGATTATGGTTGCCAGAACCACTGTCGCTTTCCTCAGCAACAAGTTTTCAGTGTCATTCTCTCCCCAGTCAGAGCCTCGGTATTTTGTTATTTGCCAGAACACCGTGTGGTGGGTCATTTCCCCACAGAGTTCTTTGTGCTATGCATCTCCAACAGCCTTGCCAGGGTCCAGAAGATGGTGATCATTTCCCCAGCAGAATTCCTTGCCTCAGCTTGGCGTTCTCTCTAATCAAGCATTTCGTATCCCTGCATGTAGAATCATATTGCATTGCATCCTCCCAAATTGCGTAGCATTTCCATTTTCATGGAGCATTATGCCATTGAAAAATTCAAACATACGCATGTAAAGCATAAGGCATTCTCGGTATCCCAAGTGATAAGCCAGAAGTTATTTCCAGTACTTAGACTAAAAATTGTTCATGACTTATCTTTATTATTCCCAGCAGGGGTCGTTGGCCCACGCACCGCCTCAATTATCATTTTCCCTATTTCTGCCGATGCTGACAGGCATGAAAGTTTTCGGTATTCAGACCGAAGTGGCATTCATGCCAGTTTTCCAATGTTCAGATCGAAGAAGTTTCTGACATTCAGGTCGATGCAACTTGTGGCATTTAGGCCAATTTTCCGGTATTCAGACCGATGTGGCATTCAGGCCAGTTTTCCGATGTTCAGATCGAAGAAGTTTCCGACATTCAGGTCAATGCAACTTGTGGCATTCAGGCCAGTTTTCTGGTATTCATACCGAAGTGGCATTCAGGCCAGTTTTCCGATGTTCAGATCGAAGAAGTTTCCGACATTCAGGTCAATGCAACTTGTAGCATACAGGCCAGTTTTCCGGTATTCAGACCAAAGTGGCACTCAGGCCAGTTTCCCGGTGTTCAGACCGATGTTTGATAATCTAATATCTTCCGATGTTCAGATCGAAGAAGTTTCCAACATTCAAGTCGATGCAACTTGTGGCATTCAGGCGGTATTCAGACCGAAGTGGCATTCATGTCAGTTTCCCGGTGTTCAGACCGATGTTTGATAATCAAGTATCGTCCGATGCTCAGATCGAAGTCATTTCCAGTATTCAGATTGATGGGCGACATTCAGGCCATGGTTATTTCTGTGTTACCATTTATTTTGGTATTCAGGCTAACATTCCTTGTTTCGGTGTTCAGACCGACTCTCACCGTACCAGACAGATTCTTTTTCAAGACCACCTCTTGGCCGATTTTGACAGGCATTGTTACTTCATTTTTTCACTTCAGTGTAAATTTTCGGGCTTTTATCGTATTCAATCACTTGATACCTCGAAAGTGCGAAAGCCATTGCTATCTTCCTTTCGGATTTCCAGTTGATTGAATAGGGGCAGCTGTAATACCCCAAAATTTACCCTTCATTTTTCCTGGAAGCATGAGATTATGTTTTACACTTCATTAGCATCATATTAGGTCATACTCATTGCATACTGCATTAGTGACATGGAGATCAGGTTTTAATCGACCACTCCTTAACAGAAGGAGCCCACACAAAGCAAGATTGAGAATTGGACTTCATTTTCTAAGTATACAAGTCTCAAGGGTCTCAGAGGGGTCCAAGTATCTTATTATGGTCCTCAGTTCATCAATGAAGGATTCAAAGCTATCAGAGTGTTCATCTGGATTTAATCAGAAATTAGGGTTTCATGGCTACCTGCAACAGGCAATGTTTGGTTGGAAGTAGAGGAGCTCATCGATGTCATGATCAGAGAGACATATTGGCCTAGGAAGATTCACAATTATCTCAGAAAGATCCATTGGCAATCAGTGCAATCAGTTCCTGATCATTTTGCCCTAAAACTAGGGTTTGGTATAAAATTAGTTTATTTCTGATTCTTTGGGTGAAACTCTTTTCCATGGCCCTCCATATGTCCACAAGGGTCTACATACAAAAAATCAGCTCTTTATTTGAGCTAGAAGTGCTTCAATTGATCAATGGAATCGAGATCAGACAGTTTGGGAAAAGTCAACTGTGGGGCCAGAAAAGTCAACTCCTGACATTTTGAGAGTGGAATCTCAAAATCCAAGCCTAGGGGATCCTACATGTGAAATTTGATCAAGGTTGGATCATGGATTCATCATTTAATCAGGAATTGGAAAAGTTACTTAATTTGGAAATGGTTGACTTTCCATTTAGGGCAAGTTTTCATGATCGTTGCACTAACTTTAAGCCCATTATGAATCAAGATAAAAGATCCATTTTAAAATTTCTCCAACATGAAAGTTGTTCCTCTTGTTCCAAGCTTTCTATAGACATAAAGTTTGCTCCATTTGGATTAGAATTGAGAAAGTTATGCTTAGTCAAAGTGAGACATTTTTTTAGGACACTTAGAAAAATTTCTAAGTCCAAAATCTTCAAAATTTGTCAAGACTTCTTGGCCAGTTTTCTTGCACTTCAAGGCATTATTTGAAAATAATTTCTTCACAACAATTGTACCTTGACATGTCCTCTTTCGCATCATTTTGGAATCATCTCATTTGGATCCATGGTTTGAGAGATACATTCATTTAAAATGGGCACCATGACTTGATTTTCTAGGCAGATTTTGGGCCTGGCTGGCCCAATCAGATTTTCTAAGCATGCTGCACAAACCAGTCACGTTTTTTTACCTCTTTTGGCCATGCATTGTACATACATTCACTTAAGTTTGGCCCAAAATAACAACATTTTACACCTCACTTCACACTTTTATTCTTATGGATAAATCACTTATTAAAAAGCCCATGAGAACACCTAATCCACCCTATTTAAGAAGCTGAAACCCTAACCCTAAAGGAGCATTGGAATTTCGTGGAAAGGAGGAAAAGCTTCATCACATATCAGATTCCATTCCACTTCTATTTTCCATTAGGTAATCATCTCTTCCATGGCCATGTTTTGATATATCTACGCTTGCTTACCATGTTCATCACCATTAATCCTTCCATTTTCATATTTCTTTTTCTTATTTAAAATATTTTCTTCGTCCAAAAAATTACCCAAAAATACTTTTCACTTTTCTTAACGTTTTATTTAATTTTATATAATTTTTATTTTCGTATTTTTTTAATATTAATATTTTATTTTAATTATTTATTCTAAAGGGTCCATTTTAACACACTTTTTTTATTGATTTTTTATCCATTTTAACACACTGTCTCATGGTCAACCTGACCTCTTCTTGGAATTTTATTTCATATTTTCAATTTATTCTTGATTTATTTCTAACCTAGTCTTATTAATTGACTTTTGGTTTGACCTATGTTTTGTTTTAATTAATTCACGTGCCAATTTTTATTATTTTTAAAATCTTTTTGGGGGATGATGATGTCCTGACCCCACCTTATTTAGTTTAATTTTTCATAATTTTCTTGATTAATCTACTATTTATTCTTGATTTATTTCTAACCTAGTCTCATTAATTGACTTTTAATTTGACTTCTGTTTTATTTTAATTAATTCACGTGCCAATTTTCATTATTTTTAAAATCTTTTTGAGGGATGATGATGTCCTGGCCCCACCTTATTTATTTTAATTTTTCATGATTTTCTTGATTAATTTACTATTTATTCTTGATTTATTTTTAACCGAGTCTTATTAATTGACTTTTGGTTTGACCTCTGTTTTATTTTAATTAATTTATGTACCAATTTTCGTTATTTTTAAAATCTTTTTGGGGGATGATGATCTCCTGACCCCACCTCATTTATTTTAATTTTTCATAATTTTCTTGATTAATTTGCTATTTATTTGTTATATTTTTAAGTTGACTTCTTTATGATCGATGTTTGACTTAGGGATTGCTTATGGCAATTAAAGAGATCTTTTGATCCTCCCTCATTCATCTCATATGCCATGTATTATAGGCCTTTTACCTTGATTTTATTTGGTCCTTACCTCATTTCCTGATTAAATTATTCAGTGGACCCTTCGTGTGCATACTTTCATCTGTTTGATTCATCTGTTATCTTTTATACTTATTTCTCTCATTCATGCTTTCTATTGCTTGATTATTTAACATGTTCATACTCCCATGCATTGTTTAAATGCTCCATTATTTGATTCTTTGGTTTGATTATATATTGTTTATTTATCCAATCTGATTGATAATTGTTGCCTACTTGTATGATGTATGAGGCACATATTCTTATTGTTTGTTTGCCATGAACAATCCCCATTCATAACAAATGTACCCTTCTCCCATAAAGTGTATAATATTTATTTCTTTATTTCTTTAGTCACCTGTTAATACAGGAATTAAAATGAGCATCTGATAACCATTTCAAAATAAGATCAAAAGCTCAATCCAACGTCAAGTAATCATTTTCAAAACTTAACAAAACCAGCACGCATTCATCCATCCTCTTGTAAGTCGATTGCCTCAGGCATCGCCATCTACCTGTAAGTCGATTGCCTCCGACATCGCCATCTACCCTTATCCATAACTCCTCTCCGCGCTCCATCCGTCGACTCTTGTTCCATTTAGGTAGCACCTATTAGGTAGAACCCTTTGTATGATAACATAGGTAGAATTCCCTTATTCTTTGCATGCTAACATTAGGTAGATGTTCCCCTTTGTAAATCCTAACACATAGGTCCATATTGCATGACAACTCTAGAGTAGAGCTTCCCCACTTTTAGACCTTTCGTGCGTCTCCGATCTAGTGGCATGTCAGTCCGTTCTATTGCAAAGAGGTAACTGCCTAAGACTCGATTCAGTGAGCTGCGACACCTACTGCTAGGACGTTGAACACACTGCCCACCCTCCTTTGAGACAGCTGGTGTCCTCTTTTGTAAGTCCATGTTCAGATGGCAATCCTTAACCCCTAGTTAGCCGAACTATGTTTTGCTCTGATTCTCATTCCATATGAGATACGTAGGCATAAGACGTGACGTCTTACCGAGCACACTTCTCTTTAACCCATAGGTAGCCGAGCTACGAAGACTCTGATTCTCATACTCAGATGAGATACGTAGGCAGTGGATGCGACATCCTTGCGAGTCATTTTCTTTTAACCTTCCTTTTAGTAAATAGTACTTTAGATATACCTACACCCTTTAGACTAGAACAACACTTATGAAAAGGGCTCCCTAGGAGTACCTAGGATGTTTTTGGTGCTTAAAACCTTCCCATTGCATAACCAACCCCCTTACCCAGATCTTTGACATTTTTACTAGTTTTTGATTCGATAAAACTTTTAGGTTTTTGTTCGCTTTCTAACCATTCCTTTGGATAAATAGAAGTGCGGTGGCGACTCGACTTGTATGGTTTACCTTGTATTTAGTCAATAACTACAGAAAAAGTGTTAGAAAGCACAACTCTTATGCAGTCACAACCCCAATCGCATAACTCTCTGACAACACAACCCTTGTGCCGTCACTAACCCTGATGCACCAATTTCATACCGTCAAACACATCTCGATTGTTGATTCAGTATGATTGATCAACACGTCATTGCTTCACCATACTAATGTCGGATCAAGAAGCAAACAACCATTGATCGCTCAAAGTAAAACAACCATTGAGTGTTTGAATGAACGAAACGAGAACACTATATCATATATAATGTATTTTGCATCAGGATTACATATATCATATATATAACTTGATCGATCTCAATTTAATCTTTGATTCATTCTGTTTTAATCGTATTAATACAGAAAATAAACAGTAATCAGATTCATGGTTTCGTAAGTGGCTCTGATACCACTGAAGGAGAATTGCTATCCAAGGCACAGCGGAATTTAAAAATTTCTCCTTTAATGATCCTTACGAATGGGCATGATCAGTGATAGAATCGTTACCTCTTGTGGCGATTACGAACGTTGAACGGTGACAACGTCTCTACTCAGTCCACACGAACGGATTCCTTCAATCTCAATGCTAGCTGGTACGAATGAAGGCTTTGAGTGAGAGAGAGAGAGAGAGAGGGAAACAAAATTCCAAGTCTGAGTGACAATGCTTTTACCCAAGGGTTCTATTTATAGAACCACTTGTGTGGGCTTCAAGCTAAAAAGCCCACTTAAGTGTATTTTGGCCAATATCTTATAATATGCCCAAAATCACTTAAGCGTGTGGTACCTTACCATATTTCGTATTCCATTTAAGTGCACCGTACCTTACGGTGTTCCTTAGTTACTCTATTTCTCATCAATCCGTCCTTTGTGTGTGACCCTGTAGGTTTTCGCGACGTTGGCAATTATATTAAATCACGCATTTAACATAATAAACAGTGAGCGGTATCTAGCAACACATCACTGCTACCCAAGACACGAAAATGTCATGTGATCTGACAAAACCTTCTGTGATAATGATTATGTGTATAATTACCCTTTTGCCCTTATTCTATATTAAACACAAGGCATAGACCGTGTCATCCTTCTCCAGTTCAATATTGGGCCCATAGACATTTATCATGTTACGTAGGATGGGCAAATTCCATCTAGGTCACTCATGTCCCTCAGCATGCTTCGTGGAGTACCTATCAACTGTCTTTATGGTTATCCAGTTACGGACAACGTTTGATCAGCAATAAAGCACTCGACTCTACATCTAGGGTCCATAGTGGTTTCAGGTCGAAGAGTGGTATACACCATTATCATCATGAGAATAACTTATGACACTTTGCATAACATTCTATATAGTATTCTCATAGCGGGTCAATCCGGTATAAATATTACTCTTAATATTCATACCTATGTTTAAGACTTGATAACTCTTTATCCATGATCCATGAGATGTGATCATCAGTCTACAAACATAATAGTCTTCATGCTTTAATGTTATCCCACTTCATAATAAAGCTTGACTATGGATACTTTAAGAATAGTGTCCTTATGTTTAATGTGATCTCATGATTAAGTCATACTTGATACATTAAACGGACTAGCTATTCTAGGGACTTTATTAAATAAACATAATAAAGAAAAAACCTTTTATTATTAATAAATAATTCGATACAAGTACCAAAAGTATTGGCCTCTAGGGCTTACACCAACAATCTCCCACTAGCACTAGAGCCAATCAGGCATATCCCTAATGCCCATAGATCTAGTATGGCCATCATGCTTATGCTGCGCAAGAGGCTTTGCCAGTGGGTCAGTAATATTGTCGAGTGTAGGTACTCTACATATTTTCACATCTCCTCTATCTATTATCTCTCGAATGAGGTGATAACGCCTAAGTATGTGTTTGGATCGTTGGTGAGATCTGGGCTCCTTAGCTTGTGCGATAGCACCATTGTTATCACAATAGAAACCAATGAGATCCACAATGCTAGGGACTATGCCAAGTTCACTAATGAACTTTTTGATCCAAACAACTTCCTTTGCTGCACTTGAGGCAGCAATATACTCGGCCTCGATTGTAGAATCAGCAACTGTATCTTGCTTTGAACTTTTCCAGCTCACAGCGCCACCGTTTAAGCAAAACACATAACCAGATTGCGATCTAAAGTCATCCTTATCTGTCTGGAAGCTGGCATCGGTGTATCCAGTTACCGCCAACTCTTCCTGACCTCCATATATCAAGAATGAGTCCTTAGTCCTTCTCAAGTACTTAAGGATGTTCTTGACAGCTACCCAATGGGCATCACCAGGATCAGATTGGTACCTACTCGTTGCACTTAAAGCATACGAGACATATGGTCGAGTACATAACATGGAATACATGATATATCCTATTGCAGATGCATATGGAATCTTATTCATGCGATCCCTTTCTTCCTTAGTTGAAGGGGATTGTGTTTTTGATAGACACAGGCCATGTTATATAGGTATGAATCCTTTCTTGGAATCATGCATGTTAAAGCGTCTCAGCACTTTGTCTATGTACGTACTCTGACTTAGTCCAAGCAGTTTTTGTGATCTATCTCTATAGATTATGATTCCTAATATATAGGCTGCTTCACCTAGGTCCTTCATAGAAAAGCATTTCCCCAACCAAGACTTTACTTGTTGCAGGGTAGGGATATCGTTTCCAATGAGTAATATGTCATCTACATATAGTACCAGGAAAATGATCATGCTCCCACTAACCTTCTTGTAGACACAAGGGTCATCTTCGTTCTTGATGAATCCATATTGTTTTACTGTTTCATCAAAACGAAGATTCCAGCTTCTGGAAGCTTGCTTCAATCCATAGATTGACCTTTGTAACTTACATATCTTTTGGGCTTCTTCTGGTATGTCAAATCCTTCAGGTTGTGTCATGTACACATCCTCAAGAAGATTCCCATTAAGAAAAGAAGTTTTGACATCCATTTGTCATATTTCATAATCATGATATGCAGCGATAGCAAGTAAAATTCGAACAGATTTAAGCATTGCAACTGGTGAAAAGGTTTCATCATAGTCAACCCCATGAATTTGTTTATATCCTTTTGCAACCAGTCTTGCCTTATAGGTATGTACCTTACCATCCATGTCAGTCTTCTTTTTGAAGACCCACTTGCATCCTATAGGGTTAACTCCTATAGGAGGCTCTACCAAGGTCCAAACTTGGTTTGTGTACATGGAATCCGTTTCAGATTTCATGGCTTCTAGCCACTTCTCAGACTCGGGACCAGTTATGGCCTCTTGATAGGTCACAGGCTCATCTTGATCCATGAGTAATACATCACCTTGATCTGTTATGAGATATCCATATCTCTCAGGTAGGTGACGTATCCTGCTTGACCTACGTTGGTCTTGTTCTACTTGAGCAGGTTGCTCTTCCACAACTACTTGTATTTCCTGCTCTAATTCCTCCATAGGTGTATCGATGTTTTGTGATTCTTGAATTTATTCAAGCTCTACTTTCCTCCCACTGATTCCTTTGGAAATAAAATCCTTTTCTAGGAAAACTCCAGTTCGAGCGACAAACACTTTGCCCTCAGAAGGATTGTAGAAGTAATACCCTCTTGTTTCTTTAGGATACCCCATTAATAAGCATTTGTCAAATTTGGGCTCAAGCTTAATTGAAATTTGTCGTTTCACATAAACTTCGCAACCCCAAATCCTCATGTAAGACATATGTGGTTTCTTACCACTCCATATCTCATATGGTGTCTTTTCAACCTTTTTGGATGGAATACAGTTAAGTGTGTAAGCTGTTGTCAATAGTGCATGTCCCCAAAAGGAGTTTGGAAGATCGGCATGACGCATCATGGATCGGACCATGTCTAACAGGGTTCGATTTCTTCTCTCAGATACACCATTCCATTGGGGTGTTCCAGGAGGAGTAAGTTGGGATAGGATCCCACACTCTTTCAGATGGTCATCAAACTCTAGGCTTAAATACTCACCACCTCGATCTGATCGAAGAGTTTTAATATTATTACCTAGTTGGTTTTGTACTTCATTCTTGAATTCCTTGAACTTTTCAAAGGACTCTGATTTGTGTTTCATTAGATACACATAACCATATCTACTAAAATCATCAGTAAATGTGATGAAGTACTGAAAACCTCCTCTGGCTGGTATGTTCAGTGGTCCACATACATCAGTATGTATGAGGGCCAAAAGATCATTAGCTCTTTCACCTTTGCCTGTGAATGGAGACTTTGTCATCTTTCCAATTAAACAAGATTTGCATGTCTCATACGATTCATAATCAAAAGAGTCCAACAGTCCATCTTTATGGAGTTTGGAAATGCGTTTCTCATTTATGTGGCCTAATCGACAATGCCAAAGGTAAGTTGGATTTAACTCATTAGGTTTCATCCTTTTAGTATTAATGTTATAAATAGGCATTTCAAGATCAAGGACATATAGTCCATTGTTCATTTGTGCAGAAGCATAGAATATATCATTCAAATAAATTGAGCAACAATTGTTCTTTATTATAAATGAAAAACCAAACTTGTCCAAACAAGAAACGGAAATAATATTCCTGCTAATTGCAAGTACATAATAACATTTTCTCTAACTGAATTATTAAACCACTAGGTAAAGTCAATACATAAGTTCCTACGGCTAAAGCAACAACCTTTGCTCCATTGCCAACTCGTAGGTCGACTTCACCTTTTACCAAATCTCTACTCCTTTTTAGTCCCTGCACATTTGTACAAATGTGAGAACCGCATCCAGTATCTAATACCCTGATGCTAAAGTAGATAAATTAATTTCAATAACAAAAATACCTGAAGTTGAAGTCTCTACTCCATTCTTCTTATCTTCCAGGTACTTTGGGTTGTTTCTCTTCCAGTGTCCGATCTTACCGCAATGGAAGCAGGTGCCTTCTTTTGCTATGCCTCCACTAGGCTTTAAAGCAGCAACGGTGGGTTTGGGTTTGGCAACTTCCTTGCCTTTCCCTTTATCACCCTGCTTAGTGGGCTTTTTGTTTTGTCTCTTTCCATTTCCGATCATCAGAATGGACTTCCCTTTTGACTTCAGATTCTGCTCAGCAGTTCTTAACATGGCGAGCAGTTCAGGAAGAGATTTGTCCATATCATTCATATTGAAATTTAGGACAAATTGACTGAATCTATCTGGCAACGATTGCAAGTTCAAATCAGTCGCAAGTTCCTTTCCGAGGGGAAAACCCAATCTCTCAAGGTTTTCCACATACCCAATCATCTTGAGCACATGGGGACCTACAGGGGCTCCCTCAGCTAACTTTCCTTGAAAAGGGTTTTTGAAACTTCAAACCTCTCATGCCTTGCTTGCTCTTGATAGAGCATTTTCAGGTGTTCGATCATATTGAACGCTGCCATGTTCTCATGTTGCTTTTGCAATTCTGAGTTCATGGTAGCTAGTATGAGACAAGCAGTTTCATTGACATCATCGACATGCTTCTTATAAGCATCTCTTTCTGCCTTAGGTGCAGAACTAGGAGGTTCCTCTTCAGGAACAGGTTTCTCCAAGACATACAGCTTTTTATCATGTTTGAGGATAATCCTCAGGTTTCGGTGCCAATCTAGAAAATTTGTCCCAGACAATTTTTATTTGTCAAGGATTGATCGCAAGCTGTTGTTAGAGGTGTTTGTTGTCATGGTAATCTACATAAGAATTAATGAAAATATAAGTATCATTGACATATTTAATTAGGCCTTTAATTAAATATGCTCCCACTATTTTACTCAAAACAAATGACCCTCATCATTTGATTTGGAAAATCCCGTTGGAAGATTTTCTAGTGGGTCGAGATCCATATTTCACTTCGTTCTAAGTCCGCGTAGGCGGATTACACAAAACTGGGTTATTTAGGTAGGAACTCCTTCCAATTGTATCTCATACAACTCTCGAAAATTTCAGTTGGGTGAATAACTCCTTATTCTGATCCATCATATGGATCATTCCCAACTCTTGCTTCTAAACATATATAATCTTATTATAACTTGTTTAGTTAAGTTTGACCCATTGTTTTAACAGTTGGATATTACAATTATCCCATCGCACCTTACTAATATAGAACATGCACCTCGCGTAGGCGAAACCTACATTATCTGATACTAGTCTTGATGAGTGTTAAAACTTGGAAAGCATAAACTTAATATTTAATTTGAGGATGTTTTCAATTATTCTGATCTCACCGGCTTATTTATCATATAAATCATCTCTCACATGCATCAACATACATTCACATGCATCAACATACATATATAATGAAACAGTTATGGCCCCTAGCGCAATTGTTCTCCCAAGCCAATGAGAGAACCAAAGCTAAGCTAATAACGATCTAAGCTTCTCCAAGCAAGATCTTCAAGGTTGTCCTCCTTTGGCACTGACTTCTTTGCTTTCTTCATAACATTACATTACATAAAGAAACTCGTTTTACATACGAGGGAGTGAGATGAGAAAAGAAGTTACATTTGGGAGATTAAGAGAGAGGCACGACACGCAGGTCGTATTTTAAAACCCAAAACAAAATAAAGGAAAACTAAGGCCATAACCGATCACCACAAGACAATAATAAACACATTATTATTATTATCAATTTTAATTCTTTTAATCAATTAAAACCAAATTAAATCTCGACGACCGATCACATTACGCAGAGTTAGCCGAACGGGTGAATTTTGCCTTGCGTTAACCGGTTAACCATATGCGTTAACCAGTTAACACTGTTTGAAATTTGTTAGAAAGTTGTGTCCCGTCTTGCGTTAACCGGTTAACCATATACGTTAACCGGTTAACACTGTTTGAAAACCTTTTAGAAAACAGTATTCCTTCTTGCGTTAACCGGTTAACCATATGCGTTAACCGGTTAACACTATTCGAAAAAGTGTTAGAAAGCACAACTCTTGTGCAGTCACAACCCCAATCGCATAAATCTCTGACAACACAACCCTTGTGTCGTCACTAACCCTGATGCACCAATTTCAGACTGTCAAACACATATCGATTGTTGATTCAGTATGATTGATCAACACGTCATTGCTTCACCATACTAATGTCGGATCAAGAAGCAAACGACCATTGATCGCTCAAAGGAAAACAACCATTGAGTGTTTGAATGAACGAAACGAGAACACTATATCATATATAATGTATTTTGCATCAGGATTACATATATCATATATATAACTTGATCGATCTCAATTTAATCTTTGATTCATTCTGTTTTAATCGTATTAATACAGAAAATAAACAGTTATCAGATTCATGGTTTCGTAAGTGGCTCTGATACCACTGAAGGAGAATTGCCATCCAAGGCGCAACGGAATTTAAAAATTTCTCCTTTAATGGATAAGCAAAGAAGGAATACGAAGAAGTACAGTTTCAGACAACCCGACTTGAAAGAGTTAAGGAGTTTGACATCCTATGTATTAGATCCCTTGGAATTCAAGGCTCGTCATGGGAAGCTTCTGTCTATTCTGGCTACTCAAGTGGATGAAGGTCTAATGAGTGTGTTGGTGCAGTTCTATGATCCCTTGCACCGTTGCTTCACTTTTCCGGATTTCCAGCTTTTGCCCACGCTTGAGGAGTATGCCTATCTTGTGGGCATACCTATCCTAGACTAGTTGTCGTTCAGTGGCTTAGAGAAAGTTCCTTCTTCTCAAGAGATTGCTGATCTGTTGCGTATAGATGAATCTATTATTGGTGCTCATCTGACTATCAAAGGTGGAATTCAAGGTCTCCCGTCTGATTTCCTCATTGATCAAGCTACTATGTTTGGGAAGGCCATGAGTGAGGACGCCTTTGAGGCCATATTTGTACTTCTCATCTATGGGCTAGTTTTATTCCCCAACATCGACAAGTTTGTGGATGTGAACGCCATTAGGATTTTCTCTACTCTTAATCTCGTTCCTACTCTGTTGGGTGACACTTATTTCTCTTTGCATATGAGGAATGCAAAGGGCGGTGGTACCATTGTGTGTTGTTTGCCTCTGTTGTACAAGTGGTTTATTTCGCACTTGCCTCAGACGCTCGCCTTCAAGGAGAACAAAGGATGTCTACGGTGGTCCACGAGACTTATGTCTCTCACTAATGATGATATCTTTTGGTACAACTGTGTATATGATGGTGTGCAGATTATCGACTCTTGTGGTGAATTCTCCAATGTACCTCTTTTTGGTACATGCGGTGGAATTAACTACAACCCTATTTTGGCACGTCGTCAGCTTGGGTTCCCCCTAAAGGATAAACCCAATAACATTCTGTTAGAGAGTATGTTCTTTCAGGAGGGTAAAGATCCCCAAGGCTTGAAGGGCAGGATGGTCCGCGCTTGGCGCAAGATCCATAAGAAAGGAAGGAAGGAGCTAGGTCCGAAGAACTGTATCACTTTCGAACCCTATACCTCTTGGGTTAGGAGGAGAGCTTCCGATACCTCATGCCTTATGAGTATCCAAGACCCACACCTTTGGTTGTGGTTGGACCTTCAACCCTCCCTAGCCAAGGAGTAGAGGAGTTGAGAGACGAAGACCGTTCGCGTGCTTGGATCCGTGAACGAGAGGAGTTGCTTCAACAGATCAGAGAGAAGGATGCTTTGATAGAGTTCCTTGAGCACCAGGTTATTGGTGATCCTGATGACGCATTGACTTCTCTACTTCCTCAGTCTTCCAAGTTTTGGAAGAGGAAGTATGATCGACTCGCCAAAGAGAAGGCAATATTATCCGATCTGATTGATAATTGTTGCCTACTTGTATGATGTATGAGGCATATATTCTTATTGTTTGTTTGCCATGAACAATCCCCATTCATAACAAATGTACCCCTCTCCCATAAAGTGTATAATATTTATTTCTTTATTTCTTTAGTCACCTGTTAATACAAGAATTAAAACGAGCATCCGATAACCATTTCAAAATAAGATCAAAAGCTCGATCCAACGTCGAGTAATCATTTTCAAAACTTAACAGAACCAACACGCATTCATCCATCCTCTTGTAAGTCGATTGCCTCAGGCATCGCCATCTACCTGTAAGTCGATTGCCTCTGACGTCGCCATCTACCCTTATCCATAACTCCTCTCCGCGCTCCATCCGTCGACTCTTGTTCCGTTTAGGTAGCACCCATTAGGTTGAACCCTTTGTATGATAACATAGGTAGAATTCCCTTATTCTTTGCATGCTAACATTAGGTAGATGTTCCCCTTTGTAAATCCTAACACATAGGTCCATATTGCATGATAACTCTAGAGCAGAGCTTCCCCACTTTTAGACCTTCCGTGCGTCTCCGATCTTGTGGCATGTCAGTCCGTTCTATTGCAAAGAGGTAACTGCCTAAGACTCGATTCAGCGAGCTGCGACACCTACTGCTAGGACGTTGAACACACTGCCCACCCTTCTTTGACACAGTTGGTGTCCTCTTTTGTAAGTCCATGTTCAGATGGCAATCCTTAACCCCTAGTTTGTAGAACTATGTTTTGCTATGATTCTCATTCCAGATGAGATACGTAGGCATAAGACGCGACGTCTTACCGAGCACACTTCTCTTTAACCCATAGGTTGCCGAGTTACAAAGACTCTGATTCTCATACTCAGATGAGATACGTAGGCAGTGGATGCGACATCCTTGCGCGTCATTTTCTTTTAACCTTCTATTTAGTAACTAGTACTTTAGATATACCTACACCCTTTAGACTAGAACAACACTTGTGAAAAGGGCTCCCTAGGAGTACCTAGGATGTTTTGGGTGCTTAAAACCTTCCCATTGCATAACCAACCCCCTTACCCAGATCTCTGACATTTTTACTAGTTTTTGATTCGATAAAACTTTTAGGTTTTTGTTCGCTTTCTAACCATTCCTTTGGATAAATAGAAGTGCGATGGCGACTCGACTTGTATGGTTTACCTTGGATTTAGTCAATATCTCTAATGGTAACGAATACCCCGCTACACCCTTGTTGCATCATTTTCTTGTTCAGAATCAGACATAATTCTCTATTTGTTGGATCTGGTGAAGTACCGGTGAGTCGTCGTCTTTCTGAAGAGGATGAAGACGAATGTAAGCATTTTGTGTTTCAGATAAAAAAGTGAATATGAATGAATGGGATGTTTATGTAAAATATTTTTGGTTATTATATATTTTTCCAAGGAATTATCGATTCCTTATTTTTCGCAAGTAATCATAAAGCATAGGAAATAAAGGCACAAGATAAAACTAGTATTGAATAAAACCCTTTTATAGTCATAATGAAACAAAGAGTATAATTATTAAAGCTTTGCCCTAAGGATTACACCAAGTGTGTTCAACAAGATTATAATAAACCCCTTGAGCATAACTAAACATCCACTGAAATAGGGTCAACCACCACCGCGTATCTTTGAAGGCATAGACTGAGTTGGCCTACTCAAAAGGTCATGTAGCATTTCGTCCTTCTGATCCTAGAGAACTTGCAGATGACACTGTTTCTTTCCCAATGCGTAGCTTCTTGCTGAAATTGATCAGTATTCCCTCTACTCTAATGTGCTTGATCCTTCAACCCTCGAATCTCTTCAAACCGCTTATCGAGTTCTATCTAGTGTTGAGATAAAGAAACCTCTAACTTCTTAGTACGAACTCTTTCTTCCTTCAACTCCTTCTTGCAACTCTCTAACTGTTCTCGAAGCTTCTTGAGCTGGTCTTGGCAACTGATATCCATCTAGTAGGCTTGATATTGGGCGTCGATGAGCTATTTTTTCTTGATGAACAAACTGTCAATAGTCCCCTTTAAAGCATCACCTACTTTCCTCCTCTTGAACTGCTCCTCTTGGGCTTCTTCCACTGCTTAGAATGTCATGGCTCTCTTCTGGTTTAGGTTAAGCTCCAAATCTTCTTTCTCACTTGTAAGCCTACCAATATTAGATCAGAGACCGATGTTCTCTTTCTCTAAGCTCTTGATAGTCTCCTTGAGTTTCCTAACCTCATAGGTAGGAACAACTGGAAGCGCAGGCTGTAGGATGTTGATAGATGGCTCAAACGAAAATGGTAACAAAATCTCTTCAGCCTTTTCCTTGACCCACCGCATATAAGCTTCCTTGGCAATGAAATTCTTCTTCCCTAACTCGGATCTTCCTTGAGGATGAACTTCTTTCCAAGCTCTAACGATCTTCCTTAGAAACTTTGGATTGTCAACCCTTTCATACAAAACAAACTCCTCCACATGCCCAGAATCTGGTTTGCACAACAACGGATAACCCAATTGACATAAATCTAATATTGGATTATAATTGATTCCACCCTTTGTACCTATGATGGGCACGTTTGGAAATCTTCCATAATTCAGGATAACCTTGACATCATCGTAGGCTCTAGAGTACCATAAAATATCATCAGCAGTCAAAAACATGATCATTTGATACCACTTGAGATTGTCCTTGTTCACGACGAAAGGAACTTTGTTGGGTAGGTGCAAAATAAACCACCTATACAACAGAGGAACACAACACACAATAATACCCTTCTTCTTCTGAGTCCTCGTATGAATAGAGTAATAAGTCTCAGTAAGAAGCGTAGGAACCAGATTCTTGGACAGGAACATATGAATAGCTGTTAGGTCAACAAATTTTTCCATACTAGGACACATCACTATCCTATAGATGAGCAAAGCGAAAATAATGTTGAAAGTTATTTAACTCCCAACATCATCAAAAGTAGTGGTTTTCTCAACTAAAAACTTCAGAGTAAAACCATGAGTTCCACCCTTAGGCTTAAGGTTAAGCTCCACTTCCTTCTTCTATAGATGCAAAGCTCAGGTTAAAAGATGAGACTTCTGTAGTTCCTTGGTACTGACAAAAGGAACCTGATTCTTAATTATGACCCCCAAGGTATACGAGTATTCCTCCAACGTTGGTGCCAACTGATAATCCCGAAAAGTGAAACACCTCAAGGGAGGATCATATAATTGCACCAAGGTATGACAAGTTTCCTGTTGGTTTAAACACCATTTGCAATAACTTATTTTATGGTTTACACCTTAATGGTTATTCCCTGGGTTGACACCTCTGTGGTTATTCTCTTTCTTGGTTTAAACACCTATTCCTTACCATGTTAGGCCCAATGATTTGGTAAGACCCTTGTCATGTGAGTCTCTGGCTTTGATAAGTTTCATTTTTGTTGGTTCAAACACCATTGCAATTCCTTTTCTTTTGGGATACACCTTTATGGTTAACCCCCATCCTTTTATTTTGGTTTAAACACCAACCCTCAATCTTGTCTTTTTTCAGTCTTTGTCCTCCGAACTATAGAGCTCTGACTTTCTCGTTGCATTATGAGAATACCTAGGCATGAGGATGTGAGTCCTTGGCGAGCACTTTTCTTTACTTCCCCTCTTTATCTCTTTGGTTATCCGAACTACGAGGCTCTGAATTTCTCATTGCACCATGAGAATATGTAGGCATGAGGGCCCCAATCCTCCTCGAGCACTATTTTTCTAACCTTTTTTCTATTTTGCAAGTATATGAAGATAGTAACACCCATCCAAGCAAGAGCATTCAAGACGGTTCCCATGGAGTACTGTGGATGTTGGTGTTAATACCTTCCCCTTGAATAAACGATTCTCTTACCCATTTTTATATGTTTATGTTTCCCCTTGGGTTTTATCGATATTTTCCTTTCCCTTTTTTGGGATAAATAAAGTTCGGTGGTGACTCTGTTGTACCTTTGAGCGTGCGATGCATTCGGTGGGCATATTTCAGCTAGCTTCAGTGTCCAACCAAGAAGCGGAAGGAAATTGTTCCTTTAGAGAAATGGACTAGAGATAAGCAAAGTGTGAGCCTTCTGAAGGTGTCTGGTTCTGTTTATTATAAAAATATTCCAGATACTAAGAGAAGTAAGTTGGATGACAAAAGCATAGTTATGTTGATTGTACGGTACCATAGTATAGGTGCTTATAAGTTATAATGTCATGTCATTAACAAGGTTGAATTCAGTAGAGATGTCATTATGAAGGAATCAGAAGCATGAGATTGGATTAAATCTCAATCCAACTCTGGTGTAGTGCCAACTTCTGAAGATACTTCAGAATTTGAAGGTTCTTAAGATGAGTCAGAATCAAAAGATTATTCTGAAAGTGACTCTAAAGGTGAGTCTAACTCTGAAGACAAGTCTGACTTTGAATGTGAATCTAATTCTGATCCATATTTTAATGGTGATTTAGACTCTGGGAATATTCCAAACTCTAAAGGTGGTCATGCCTCTGAAGGTGGTACTTCTAGGGTTCCATTATCTGATACTGTTCTAGCGTCTAAAGAAGATTCCGAACAAGTTTAGAGGCCACAAAGAATCAAAAACATACCAAGAAGGTTTTCAGAGTTTGACATGATGCAAGCTATTGAAATGGACTTTGAGGGAGAAGTCATTAAGTGTTCCATTTTAGTAGGCTCTGAACTAGTGAGTACTGAAGAAGCGCTTAAGAAGAAACGGTGGTTGAAGGCCTTGAAAGAAGAACTTGAGTCTATAGAAAGAAACGAGACTTAGGAGTTGACTAAGCTTCCAAAGGACAACAAAACCATCAGCGTTAGATGGGTTTTCACTACGCCAAATAAGGGAAAAGAGGGCGCTTATTTTGGCCTATAACAGCGCTTTTAAGCGCCCTCTAAAGTGGCGCTGGCATAGGTAAAGACAGCGCTTTGTTTTACTGGAGAAAGCGCTGTCTAAAGTGGCCCTTTAAGGCCACATTCTAGTGCGCTTCCATAAAAAAGCGCTGTCTAAAGTGGCCCATAAAGGGCCACCTTAGAGGGCGCTTTCTGGATAAAGCGCCCTCTAAAGTTGTCATGTAAAGCCACCTTAGAGAGCCACCTTAGAGGGCGCTTTCTGGATAAAGTGCCCTCTAAAGTTGTCATGTAAAGCCACCTTAGAGAGCCACCTTAGAGGGCGCTTTCTGGATAAAGCGCCCTCTAAAGTTGTCAATGTAAAGCCACCTTAGAGGGCGCTTTCTGGACAAAGCGCCCTCTAAAGTTGTCAATGTAAAGTGTTTAGAGGGCGCTTCCTGCAGAAAGCGCCCTCTAAAGTGTTAGTTATTTTAAAAAAATTTGTTTGAAAAACAGTGGGTATTTAATTGGGAACCTGTTCGCATGCTGCAAAAGTGTAAAATTCATATTGATTTCATCCTTTAATCCAATGTTATACACCATTAATCCATTGATATATACAACATGAATCCATTTATATACAACATTAATCCTCCATATATACAACATTAATATATGATTCTTTGATCAACAATATACAATAACATATTCATGATTTAGTAAAACTAGTACAACAACAATATACAACATATATACAACAACAACATACAACAACAACATTCCATACATATATGTACAACAATATACAACCTAGCTATATGATTCTTTGATCAATAATGAATTGACACAATTCATCCTTCATTTCATCCAAATGAGCTCTTGAGTAAGATTTGTATTCGTCAAAGTACTACAATTAAGAGAATAAAACATATTCAAGATTTAGTAACAAATTAGATGAAATATCCGATAATATTAAAATAAACCCTAAGTTATTATTCCATACCATTTTTGGGATGTCTATACGATTCAACGCAATGATATCTCTCATAAATCTCAATACAAAAAATCCGCAATCGACCGAATTGTTTTGCTGAGGACACTACAAAGAAAAACAAACAATATATATATATAGTTAATTTCTTACAAACACTATTATAAGCAAAAAATAAACACTATTATAATTAAGCAAAAATAAGATACTTAATATATACCTCAACTCTGACCCAGGTAATGTCCTTCCTATTACGATAATTCTTTTTCGATCTAAATTTTAGTATTGCCCTAACAAAATAAAAACGTATATTGAGATCAATCTGACAGACATAATTAAATATACAAATACACACGAATATTTAGGGGAATTTCACTTACGCGTCAACCGTCTTCTTCATACTCGGATATTTACTCCAATCACCCGATAACGAATCCAGATAATACACTATGAGTCTCGAAAGATCCATAGCAACCAACACCCAGTGACCACTGTAAAATAAAACAAAAATTTAGATGAATGAAAATTTTCTACGTAAAAGATATACATAGATTAGAATGAAATTATTAGAAAGAAAATCTAACCCGTTGCCAGAATTAAACGGTAAAAAATACAAATTGGGTGTAGTATTATCGTCGGCCGCCATGAATCTATCGACTAGATCATTCTTTACGGATGTTGGATTTTTCGTTATTAACGTTGCGTTGATACGGGAAGCAGCAATAAAATTGAAACGGTTACACAATTCAGTTCCCCGCATCAATGTTACATACATATACCTTAAATAGAAACATAATAAACATTAGACTACTCATTGAAATGTGTAAATAAATTGTTCAACTAAGTAAATTATAGATTGATCGGAGTACCATATGTATGTATGAATGACAGCGATGCCCAATTCGTCGTGTTCAAAAAGTTGTTGCATGTCCTCCTTTGCAATTATTTCGAAATGAGCAATTCCGAAAACACCTTCATCAAAATCTATACTACGAATGGCCCCGTGCATAATATCGGACTCTTCCACCATTTTCTCAAGACGCATCATAATTTGAGATTTTATCCCGGACGTCGTTGGAATATCCTTACCAGCGCTTTTCAACCTTCGACCGGGAACCTAAAAATTCATATAAAATAAATCATGACTTTTTGTGATGCAACAGAATCGTTGCGTATATAATTAAATGGGTATATATATTTGTACCTCTTTTTGAGATGCAACCGACTCGATGCGTCTTGAAATCCCTTTACCAGCTTTATGTGTGGGTCTTGTAGGAGTCTAACATTACCATGTAATAAGGATTGATTAAATATCATAATTGTAGCTGAATTGAAATGTGAATACTAAATATTCATAATCATTTAGAACATATATACCTCGGCATCGGGGAAAATTAGATCTGACGGCCAACCAACAAAGGATCCGACTGCATCTCGCATCAACGTTGTCTCTGAAACAACGTCAGGTAATGGTAGAAGGGCGTCCGTATCTAATACAAGGTCAACCGAAACTTTCATATATCCCACCGGGAGGGGATTATGGTGAAGTAATTCACCCGAAGTATTGTGCACTTTTCCCTTGCCAACTATGCGATAAGTTGGTGACGATAGATACAGCTGACAAGGTGAAATGCCCTAAACCAATAATAAATGTTATTGTTAACATGTATATGTGTTAAGTAAAAAAGTGCTATTTTAATTTCATAATAACATATATAATTACCTCGGGAAATTTCGGTTGACAATTGATACTAGCTCGGTCACTAGTATCTTTTGCCTCGGAAGCGCACCTTTCCTCTCTATACCTTGCATTCTCGTTTTGCAGCTGGAGTACTTGTGCCCTTAACTCCGCCAAGGTCTCCATCACCTCTTTGTTGGTAGGATTTTTTGTTTTTGGTTTTTTATAAAATGACGACGGAGTCACACCAAAACCCTTACCCCTCACACGACCAGAATACTCAGGAACACTTAGTACTCGACTAAGTACGCTCCTGCAATCCTGGACCTCGGTTGAAGGTAAGGTTTGGGATAAAGTCTCCTGAAATATTATTAGAGGAGATTAAAAATGAATTATATGTCTAACAAAATTTTCGATATAATTAAAGAAATAATGTTACATATACTTACACATTCGTCATAAACATGTTGGACCGCTTCAACGACAGCCCCATCCTTCCCAACCCGAGCAGCCTTCCATAATACGTGCTCCGGAAGAGATGTTGCGTCACTTTTCTCCTCGGCTAGCTACACATTGAATTAGATTATAAGATCATCAATTATAACATATTGTGACAATGTATAAGCTCATAGCATTTGAATATACTCACAATTCTTTGTTGTAACCGTGCATATCCCGTACGCCCTTTTTTGTACGGATACGCGGGTTTTGATGCCCTTTTCCGATTTTTGTCGCTTACTTCCTGGATAAAAAAGTTTAAGGCATATTAGAACCAAGTAACTTAACAATTGTATAATACCATAATTAATAGACATTACATGGAATTTTTCGTTTCTTCGTTTGGCGACAAAGTTATTCCATTCATCGGCTGAAATAATCTCGGCATACTTCATTGGCCGTTCTGCTTCAACAAATTTTCCTTCCTCATCCTTGAGAAATTTGTTGGACAAAAAGGATCGAAATCCTCGGAGTCTTTTTCCGGCCAATTGAATACAATATTTTTGCCGGCTTTCATCGATGTGAAAGGATCTCTAAAAAACATACACATGGAGTGTGTTATTATAAGTAATATTATAACAATATATGGTCAACAAATAGTCAACAAAAAAAACATATAACAATATATGGTAAGTACCTGTATCTCGGACCATATTTTTTCTTTGCCAACCTTCAATTCCGGACTTCTCCAATTATCACATGTAATCGGAATATGTTGTCGAACAAGGAAACCAATGTAACTTGCCAACATTGAACCGTTAGGCTCAATTAGTTGGTATTCAGCACTCCAATGTACTTCAAATTTTACACCCTTGTCTCTTGCACGAATGATTGACTTCATAACAGTCAATCCTCGTTTGATTTCTTTTTCAACATTGTTACGTGATCCATTCGCGTCATGGGTATCGTCTTGGTTAGCCATTTTATCTGTAATATAGAAATGATTCAATAAGACCCAAGTAAGACAATGACCATATTCGTGAAGCTACACAAAAAACACATTCATATACCTTCCATTTCTCTCATGTTACAACAATCTAAACTCTTTTTTTTTATCATTATTGAATACAAACTCACACACACCTACTGCATACAAAAGACCAATGCAAACTTATGGTGTTTGGAACATGAACAAACTTGCATCCATAATCATCAAACTTCCAAGCACAAGCTCAAACACACTTCAAATGATATCAGTTTTCAATCAGAAATAAAAAACTCAGTTTGCCCTAAACAACATTAATCAACATAATGCACAAAATGTAAAACTAAGTTTAGAAAATGCCCTAATCAAACACATGAAGAAAGTGAACGGTAACGATGGAGAAGAGAAATACCTTCAAGGTGACGGTAACGATGGAGAAGAAAGTGAACAGTGACGGTGGATGCAGATAACTCAGTGAACGTGAACGCAGCAGCAGAAAAAGGCGACGGCGACGACGACGGTGAGGGAGGGAGAACGAACGGAGGACGAGAGTAATCACAGTAGAGAGTAATCGCAGTAGAGAGAAAACCCAGTTACGTAAACGAAATAGCTTGTAGAGAGGGAAAATAAAGAGACATGCAGTATATGTTATAATTTTAATGTTTACTAAAGGGGACATTAGAGGGCGCTTTTGTTGAAAAAGCGCCCTCTAAAGGGGGCCTAAAAGGGCGCTTCTGAAAGCGCTCTCTAAAGCTTTCCAAAAGCGCCTTCTAAACTGGAAATGTACATGGACTTAGAGAGCGCTTTTTTAAAAGCGCCCTCTAAGGGTAACCTTAGAGGGCGCTTTCATTAAAGCGCCCTCTATTGGTGTCCATCCATTTCCTCATTATTTTTTATTTGGCTTCACTTTAGAGGGCGCTTTGTTACAAAAGCGCCCTCTAAAGGGGGCCTAAGAGGGCGCTTCTAAAAGCGCTCTCTAAGGCTTTCCATAAGCGCCTTCTAAACTGGAAATGTACATGGACATAGAGAGCGCTTTTTTAAAAGCGCCCTCTAAGGTTACCTTTAGAGGGCGCTTTCAATAAAGCGTCCTCTATTGGTGTCCCTCCATTTCCTCATTATTTTTTCTCTTCACTTTAGAGTGCGCTTTGTTACAAAAGCGCCCTCTAAAGTGCGTTGTCTATTCCAGTAGTATGCTCCTTATTTTTTCTCTTCACTTTAGAGTGCGCTTTTGTAATAAAGCGCCCTCTAAGGGGCGCTGTCTATTCCAGTTTTTGGCGTAGTGTTTGAAGGTGAAACTGAATCCATATGGATCAATTGGCAAACACAAAGCAAGGTAAGTGGCAAGAGGTTTTCTATAGAAACCTGGGTTAGAATACTTTGAGGTGTATGCTCCTTTAGCGATACATGAAATAATCATACTAGTGATAGCCCTTCTTACATCCTAGTGAAAACCTCAACACTTCTCTTGTGGCTCCACCACCCTTTGATTACAACTACAACAACTAGAGTCGAGTTACAAAATGAGAAACTTCCTAAAAAAAAGAGCTTCATGAGTTGTTCCCTCATTAAACCACCAAGAATTGATCCTAATCATGATCCATGGGAGTGCTACTGTTGGAGCACAAGGTTGAAGATGAAGAAGAAGGTAGAAGAGAGAGAGAGAGAGAGAGAGAGAGAGAGAGAGAGAGAGAGAGAAATATGTAACTAACTTTCAAATGCAAAATAGTTACTCGAATTTTTTACAACTGAACTAGGCTCAGTATTTTAACTATCAGAACCTACGAAATGAAATTCAAATGCAAACCAAATTAAATGCAAATAAAACTGAATCTAAATTACAACTAACATCATCCATTAATTCATACTCAGATAATTAAAATCAACAACACTAATTTCATCCCTCAAATGAATATATTGTTCAGTCTTGATTGCTTTGGTCAGAACATATGCAAGCTACTTCTAAGTGCTACAGTGAACAACTTCAAGCACTCTATTATGAACCTGATTGCGCCGAAATGGAACTTTGTGTCAATGTGCTTGCTCCTTCCATATAACACTAGATTCTTGGCAAGGCTTATAGCTTATTTATTGTCAATCATCAACCTCACACGCTTGCTCTCCTTGATCTTTAGATCCTGCAATAAGTTCATAATCCAAACAACTTAAAAATCAGACAAAGCACTTACAATGTACTCAGCTTCACATGTTGACAATGCAACCATTGGTTACTTCTTGGAGAACCAAGAAATGGGACATCCTAGATACTTTAAGAAATATCCAGAAGTACTTATTATGTCAACTCTGTCTCGACACCAATTAGAGTCTGAATAGCCTATTAGATCTTAATCATATTCAACACCAGAAGGGAACAAAACTCCATACTTCATAATCCCCTTAATATACCTCAGTATCATGGTAGGAGCTTGATAATGTGACTACTTTGGTCTGTTCATAAACCTACTCACCATTTTAATTCCATAGAAGATATCAGGTATGGTGTTACAAAGATATCTGAATGATCCCACCAAATGTTTAAAATTTGTAGCATCTAGATCATCACCCTCAACATCAGAATCCAACTTGTAATTTATTTTAGCAGGTGTGATTATAGACTTGTAATTTATTAGCTCAAATCTCTTCAGAAGCTCAAGTTCATACTTCAGTTGATGCAAGATTATACCCTTATTAGAGTACAAAATCTCCATGCATATAAAATATACCACATTTCCTAGATCAGTCATCTCAAACTCATTCATTAGTACCTTCTTAAACTTAGTTATATATCTCTTATGAACAACTCCCTGTCACCAATATGTCATTAACATAGAGACACGCCAAAATCATATTTTCATCTGATGTATGGTGAACATAAACATCATACTCCATCTCACATTTTATGAATCCTTGAAGATTGAAAAATGAATCAATTTTCAGATTCCAAGCTCTAGGAGTTTGTTTCAGTCCATACAAGGCTTTATGCAACTTGTACACCATCCTTTCCTGATTCTTTTTCACAAATATAGGAGGTTGTGACACATAAACTTCCTCTTGTAAAAGACCATTCAGAAATGCAGATTTCACATCTAAATGCATAAGAGGCCAATTTTTATTAGCAGCTATATCAATCACCAATCTGATTGTTTCATGTCTAGCTACATGTGCAAACACCTCAAAGTAATCTAATCTAGGTTTCTGTAGAAATTCTCTAGATATTAACCTTGCTTTGTGTTTAGAAATTGATCCATATGGCTTCAGTTTCAACTTGTAAGCCTATCTTACATTGATGGCTTTCTTGTTCTTTGAAAGCTTATACAACTCCTAAGTCTTATTTCTTTCTATAGCCTTAAGTTCTTCTTTTATGGCCTTCATCTAGACTTTATTATTGAGATATTATTTGGGACTAACTGGTTCAAAGTCTACCAACATGGCCACTAAATGACTTCCCCTTCAGAGTTTATCTCAATATCTTATAACGTATCAAAATCTACAAATCTTCTTGGTATTTGTATGATTCTTTGTGTCCTTTGAACTTGTTCATAATTTTTTCTAGATGCTCAAACAGTATCATATGTTGGACTACCTTCAAATCTTGGACCACCTTCAGAGGCATGACCACCTTTATAGGCATGATTACCACCAGAGTCTGGATCATCATCAAAATATGGATCATAATCAGATTCACCTTCAGAGTCAGACTCGCCTTCAGACTCTACTTTAGCATTAGAGTCACCTTAATACTCTAACTCATCTTCAGATGTAGAATCTCCTTCAGAGTTTAAAATGTCTTCAAAAGTTAACTTAGGTGTTAACACTACACCAGAGTTGGATTGAGACTTGTTCCAATCCCACGCTTCTGATTCTTTCACAATGACATCTCTGCTGAATTCAACTTTTTTGGTGATATGACAATAGATCTTATAAAAACATGTATTATGGTACCCTAAAATCAACATGACTTTGCTTCTGTCGTCCAACTTCCTTCTCTTAACATATGGGACATATTTATAACAAACATAACCAAACACCTTTAGATGGCTCACAATTTTATTATCTCCAATCCACTTCTCAAAAGGAACAATTTCCTTCAGCTTCTTAGTTGGACACCTATTGAGCACATATGTTACGGTGGTAACGACTTCTCCCCACAAGGTGTGAGGGAGCTTCTTCTCCTTCCGCATGCTCCTTGCTATATCAAGCAAAATTCTGTTTTTTCTTTCAGCAAGACCATTGTGTTGATGAGTGTATGAAGCAATAACCTCATGCTTAATCCCATTATCCTCATAGTACTTCTTGAACTCTATATAATTGTATTAATCTCCATCATATATTCTGAGAACTTTTAGCTTCTGACCACTTTAATTTTCAGCCTTCACCTTGAACTTCTGAAACTAAGCCAACACCTCATGCTGAAACATGATGAGTGTTACCCATGTAATTCTTATGAACTCATACACAAATGACACAAATTACTTGTTTTCTCCAAGTTAAGGTACTTCAAATGGTCCACATACATTAGAATGCACTACTTCCAAAGCATGTTTTGCTCTTGGAGCCGCTTCTGATGCAAATGGAAATCTAGGTTGCTTGCCTTTCATGCATATCTCACATGACTTCTCAGGCTTCACTATCTTAGGAATTCCATGTACTAGCTTCTTAGAACTCAGATTCCCCTAAGCTTTTAAAGTTCATATGTCCTCAACCTCTTGTGCCATAACTCATAGTTACCTTTAGCACTAAGGCGTTTAGTGTCAGTTGTTTCCAAATTCACTTTGAATGTTCTATTGCTTCCCAGATCATACTGCATAATCAACTTCTTATCAGAATCATAAAACTTCCAGAGATTCTCCTTCATAGTAACTGATAAACCTTTCTCAATTAGGTGACATACACTTATCCGATTGCTTTTCATGCAAGGAACATACTAAACATTCTTGATCATAACAACTTTGTCATTCTTCACTCTGACCTTGACATTTCCCATTCCTTTAGCATTCAAATACTTGTCATCAGTATATCTAATCTTTGTCTTCTTTCTAGAGTCAAAATTAATCAGCCAATATTTGTTTCTAGTTAGGTGATTTGAGCAGCCAGTGTCCATATACCACTAGTCTAGGAAATATCCACCATCAGATTCAAAAGCCATCAATAGCACAGATTCATCATCAGAATCTCCTCTGGCTATGTTTGCTTCTTCTGATTTCCTTTCCTTGTTTAACTAATAGTCTACAACAAAGTGACCAAACTTCTTACAACAATAACATTGAACCTTCTTCTTGTCAAACTTATCATTTCCCTTCTAATGTTTCTTCTCATAAGAGTTAGAGATTTCTGACTTCTGATAACCACCCCCATGTCTCTTCTTGGCCTATAACCAAGATTGATTCTAATTCTTCTTGTTCCTCTAGACTACTCTATAGCTCTTCAATTCTCATGGTGCTGAGGTCCTTAGAGTGTTCAATTGCTACAACAATGTAATCAAACTGAGGAGTAAGTGATCTTAGTACCTTTTTAATGATTACTTATTCAGAGAGAGTCTCTCCATAAGATTTAATCTCATTTGTGATCACAATTACTCTAGAGATGTAATCAAGTACCTTCTCGTTGTTTTTCATTTTGAGATTTTCATATTGCTTACATAGAGACTGAAGCTTCACCTTCTTCATTAATCCATCACCATAATAGCACCATACCAGCGTGTCTCGCACAACCTTCGTCGTTGTTGAATCAATGATCTTATCAAACAAATCCATACCCACACATGGATGGATATAAAATAATGCCTTATGATCCTTATTCCTCGTTTCTCTATTTTTGTTTCTTTGTGATTCAGTTGCATCTGTTGCAACTGCCATGTAACCGTCATTGACGAGATCAAGAACATCTTGAGCTCCAAACAGTACACACGTATGAATCATCCATCGATTCCAATTCTTTACATCAAAGACTGAAAGCTTTATGTTCAAACTACTGTTTCTACCGTTCATATTCGTTCTTGTGCAAATTCACTCAAATCTCACTAACACTCGTGTTTCCCAATCCCTTAGAATCAAGAAATGTGATTCTATTTCGATTCATATCTTTAATTTATTATGGACTAAATGAGCATAATCAATCACACACACCTCACGTACACTCGTGCTTTCCGTTCCTGAATATGAACATGAGCTATAAAGACCAATTGTTGGAGTACAAAGTTAAAGATGAATAAGATGATGGAAGAGAGAGAAAAAATTGACACTAACTTTCAGATGCAAAACAGTTACTCAGATTTTTTACAACTTAACTAGGCTCAGTATTTAAAGTATCATAGCCTACTAAATGAAATTCAAATGTAAACCAAATCTGAATCTAAATTACAACTAACAACTGCAATAACGTGGTGATTTTTTGGATCATTAGAACACCTACCCTCAAATTTGTCAAAGCATTATATGCATCGATTAGACACATGATACTTGGAAGGATCTTGAAGAGAGATTTTAAAAAGGTAAATTTTTAGGGTTTCACATATCCATTCCTAGTGTCAAAGGGATCACTCTCTTTTCACTTACTTCATAAACTTGAAGATGATATGGGATGAGCTTGGAGATCTATATCCCACATATTCTTGTTCTTGTTTCACACCATGTGCATGTTTCATCTCAAACCTTATGGTGTACTATATTTCACTTAAGAACATGGTACCTTATTGTATTTTGTATTCCACTTAAGTGCATTGTACCTTACAGTGATGTATAATTTTCTTAATCGCACCCTACCTTACAGTGTTTCATAATTCTCTCAAGTACATAGTATATTATGAAGTTCCTTATTTCACTTATTTATTTTATCTCCCATAATTATGTACTTATGTGTGTGATCCTATAGGTTCTCATGATATTAACAATTATATTAAATCCCACATTGAATATAAAAAATAATGAGCATTATCTTACAACACATCACTATTACCCGAGTCACAAAAATGTCATGTGACATGACAAAACATTACTATGATAATGCTTTTATATACAATTATCCTTTTACCCTCATGTCTATATTGAACACGAGGCATATATAGTATCACCCTTGTATAGTTCAATATTTGGCACTTATACACATATCATGTTACACATAATGGGTAAACTCCATTTAGGTCACTCATGTCCCTCAATATGATTTATAGAGTATCCATCAACCATCTTTATGTCCATCTTGTTACCAAAAATGTTTGATTAGTTATAAGGTACCTGACTTCACATTTAGGGTCCATAGTGGTTTCAGGTCGAAGACTGGTATACACCACTATCACCATGAGAATAACTTATGATATTTTTCATAACATTCTACATAGTATTCTCATAACGGGTCAAGCTATTATAAATATGACTCCTAATATCCTTAACTATGTGAATATTTGATAACACTTTATCTGCGATCCATGAGATGCGATCATCAGTTTATCCATATAATAGTATAAATGCTTTAATGTTATATAAATTCATAATAAATCTCAACTAAAAATTCTTTAAGAATAGTCTTTTTATGTTTAATGAGGTCTTATGATTAAGTCATAGTTAATGTTTCATTAAATGGTCTAGCTATTCTAGGGACTTTATTATTTTAGAAAAACACACATAACAAAGAAATGTCTTTTGTTATTAATAAATAATTCGTACAAGTACCAAATTCTAATAAAAATATTGGTATCTAGGGTTTGCACCAATAATCTCCCACTAGAACTAAAGTCAATCTGGCATTCACCTAATACCCATAGATCTAGTATGACCATCATACTTCTGTTGCGCAAGAGACTTTATTAGTGGATCATCAACATTGTCAAGTGTTGTTACTCTGCATATCTTCACACATGTTCTATCTATTATCTCTCGAATGAGGTGATATCATCTAAGTATGTGTTTGGATCATTGGTGAAATCTAAGCTCCTTAGCTTATACGGTGACACCATTGTTATCACAATAGAGATCAATATGATCCATAATTCTATGGACTATGTCAAGTTCACTAGTGAACTTCTTTATCCAAACAACTTTCTTTTCTACATTTGAGTCAACAATATATTCGGTCTTGGTTGTAGAATCAACAATTGTATCATTCTTTGAACTTTTTCAGCTCACAACGCCACCATATAGGCAAATCACATAACCAGATTGCAATTTAAAGTCATTCTTGTCTGTATGGAAGCTAGCACTGGTGTATCCAATTACATCGAGCTTTTCCTAACCTCCATATATTAAGAATGAGTTCTTAGTTCTTCTCAAGTACTTTAGGATATTTTTTACAACAACCCAATGAACATACCGAGATCAGATTGTGTAACATCCCAAAATTTTAAATATAAATTATAAATATTTTGGGTAATTTTTATAATTTATGATTTATTCAATAAATTATTTTATGCATGAGAAATCTAAACAAAATTGCATTGTTGTTCAAAAGACAAAATTGCATGAGAAATATATTTTATTTTATGATATATTATTGTTCTATTATTTATTATTATTATTATTATTATTATTATTATTATTATTATTATAACTTAACAGTTGTATATCAAAAGACAAATATATATATATATATATATATATATATATATATATATATATATATATATATATATATATATATGACTTAATTTATTTATTTAAATTGATAATGGGGTAATCTTAGTAATAATCGACTGTGCTAGAACATGGACTATTTTAGTGGTGTTGGAATTAGGTCTCGTGTGCCTCATGGGTAATTTTTGTTAAATAAAAATAGTAAGACAAAATTTGAATATTTGACGATATTTTAATTTATCATTAATTATTTATAGAATCAATAAAATAATTAAATTGGTAAAGTTTTGGATTGTCATTCATGAGATTATGGGTTTAACACTTTATATTATCATTTTTTACCATTCGAAAATCTAATTTAATCCACTCTCTTTGAATCGCATCAATTCATCAATTTTTTCTCTTAGTGACTATTTAGTTCATACCCTTTTATTAATTTTTATAATTGTATTCATTTTACAATAAAGATTCATTTAATCAATTTCAATACCCCCATAAAATCATCATACATTTTTAGTCTTTCTTTTTACCGCTCTTTTTCTCTACTTCTCTCCTATCACTTTCTCATTATTTGCCTCCATTGTTTATGCCAAAGTATGTCAGACATATACAAGCAAATAAGTATGACATCCTTATACAAGAAGAAATTATAATATATTTCACCCTCATTTATCTTTCCACATGCATGTTTTCTCTTGTCTAACCCGTGTAAGTCGTAAATCTAAATTCTTCCATTTTGTTTCTTATTGTTATAAAAAAAAGAATTCTAATCATAAAACCCTTTCTATCGAAGTTCCGTTTCATCTTCTTAGAAAATCTTTCGCGGGTGAAAATTACGAGCACTACTTGGAAGAAAAGCATATCACCTCTGACACCTCTGAGACCCTATCATATTCAGCATGCAATACTAAGACTATGTCGTAATTGATATGCAATTCATCTTCTGACCCCAAGTCGAAAATATCCTCGACCATTTTGGCGTCTGATTAAGGTGTGCACTCTGATTCCTTGTCTTCAGGATGAAGTATATAACGGGGTACTTCCTACTCGGGCTGAAGAGTGTACTTTGGAGCCTCATCCTCCAATTGAGGCGAATACTCAAGCATTTTCGCCCTCGTCTTGTAGCCGTCCTTGGCGCGTTGCGCCACCTTCATAGATGGTCTTTGGTTGTTCACCCTTCTGTCTTCCCCGACTGGTTTCTTTAAGTAATGCTTCCTTTAGGCCTTCGACACAACTGAGGGGCGCTTTGCCTCAAGGGCTTCATGCTTTTTCATAAAGGCCTCCCTTTCGGCCTTCTTCTTCCTCTAATGACGCCTATGCTGAGTACGTATCATTGGATTGTTTCCTTCATAAGTTGGGGGAATGTGAGACTTTCTCTTTGGAATTTTTTGGTTGTTCTAATCTAGCACCCCCTCCTTGGGGTCGATCTCTTTCCATTTGGGTTGGTTCTTTCCCTTCTGATTTAGGGGCTTCACCTACTTGTTTTTAGGCACATTTATTGGTGGGTAAAATTTCCTCGAATGAGGTTGCCTGAACTGCCTCCTGTATTCCTCTTTTCTGCGAGGGCCACCTCTGTTATTTTAGGCGAACCTTACAGCTTGGCTTCCTCTTCTTGGATTGTACCTCCTGGTACCCTCCAGTTTCTTCGTCGTTTCTTCATCAAAAATAGCACGGCACCTTGGGCACAACATTGTCTTGGAGTCATTGAACTTGCAACGCTCCAGGAAGTCGATCAACCCCTCTTCAGCCTAGGGGTACACCTTCTGCATGTGAGAATCTGCAAAAGCAGAGATTTGCTCACCCTTGTTAACCTCCATATTGAAGCCCTTAGTGGCTTCGACCATCAGGATCTCCACGGGCTCAACATAGTGAGCGTCTTCGGTCTGCATGGGGTCAGAATTCACCTTTATCGGTAACTTTGGCTTCTCGACAAATTGGAGTCTACCCTCATTCAAAGCTTTCTGAACCAAAACCCTTAAAATAACACATTGATAAGTCTTATGACCCAAAAAATTATGGTACTTACAAAAACCTCTCTTTTATTTCTTTGTTCTATTTGGAGGAGTTTTTAAGCCTTGAGGTGTTATGCTCTGTCCATCTGTAACTAACTAATCAAATATTCCATCGTATTTTGTTATATCGAAAGTATAAGTTTTAGCGACAAATTTTTCATTCTTGCTAGGCTCGACATGATTTTTCCTGTTCGACGGCTTCAGCAACTTGCATACATAGGGAGGTCATATCTTAAGTTCATCCTTATTTACCTCACTTTCATCAAGACATTTATGGCATACATCTGAGGGGTAGTTATTTGCCTTTATGTAAGAAACTTTTTATTTTTTGTGATACTTATTTGTTTTGGCTTTTTCATCTTTTAAGCGTTTGACTTGGCAAACCCTATCTGCCAATTGCGTCATGTCCCTAAGGTACTGGGTGTCTAACTTCTTCTTTATTGAGTAGTCTAGGCCACCAGCAGCCATTTCGACTAGTTCGTACTCAGGGACTTGTGTAAAGCACCTTGCCTTAAGAAGTCTAAACCTATTGAGATAGTCAACAATGGACTCAGGTAATTTTCACCTAACACTAGCCAACTATTTCAAACTTATTTTCAACTGACCCATGTAAAACTGCTCATCGAACAACCTCTCAAACTGACTCCACGTTTGGATAAAGTGTGGAGGCAGTGTAGTGAACTAGGTGAAGGAGATCTTCATAAGAGAATTTGGAAAATACTTCATTTTCAAATTCTCATTGTTCGCAATTTGGCCCGCTTTAGTCTGAACCTAGCAACGTGTTCGACCATCGGCTCACTCGTGTCGCCAACGAACTTAGTGAACTTTGGTACTTTCCAACCCTTGGGCAACTCCATTTGTCGAACATATTCCGACAAAGGGGAAATGAAGTTATGCATGTGGAGTCCCACATTGAGGCCATTCTAGGCCAAGATCTATTCGACCATATTTGCTATGTTATTATACCCCAAAAAATTGTTTTACTGAACATTTCGAAGGACCTAATCCACATATTGGTTCCTCTGAACCATCAGGGATCTGGGATTGGCCTGAGCCGCGTATTCCACTTCTTCCCTATTTGGGATTGGTTCATGTCGAAACCTTTGATTTGAGCCTATATTTGCCTATACCAATCCATTTTCAGGCGTTTCTACCTGCCCCATATTTGATATCTGAGGGGTTGGTCGAGGCGAGATTTGGTGTGTGCCAAAGAAATCAGTTTTTCGCCCATTTGGTTTGCCAATAGTTCATAGGTTTGGTTTGTGTTTGTAATAAATGGGTTGAAAATAGTCCCCATTTGTTAGGTGGGAGTGTTTACTAATTCCAGATTACTCTCATCAATTTGTTTCCTCATAACCATCATAAAAGTAGTATTCAAAGATGATGTTGTTTGGGAGATATAACATATCCCTCCTGGTCAACCCATATTACTGATAGTCGACACCGAGACATTTTGAGGGTTATACAATGGCGATGTTTCCATTGATTTATCACTAAAAGTAGACATGTTAGTATATAGGCCAACCATAATCGACGTTGGCATGCCATAAGCGTAATCCTTATTGTTCATTGGCATCGAGAAACCAAATAGGAGCCTTGCTACCGTAGGGTTAAAAAAGGAATTTCTTAACTATGGTGGAGGGGTTACCCCTTGTGTTGGTACCGATTCAACTGGAGTCATTGACACCACCAGAGCAGTTGTCCTAACAGGCGTTGACACAATCGCGTCCTCAATTGTCGATCTGACTGGTTGTTCTGCTAGACTCTAGGGATTGTTTCGTGCACTAGTGTTGTCTATAGAAGGACATGTCATTTTTGGCAAAGACTTTACACTTCTCAAACACATACAAATAACCCATAAACATTTATGAATGCAGAACAAGTTTTAAAGAGAAAATTGTGAATATCTACACAAGTTAAAAAATTTAGCACATGTCCCATTGGGTGTGCCAATTTGTTTACATTAAAAATTGATAAACAACCGTCAGTCTCTTTTAAAAGGTTACAGGCAGGATCGACTAGTGAGTCTTAGGACATGGTACTAAAGTTTTCTCTGCTTATAGTTTTCTTTGAAAAAATGTATGGTTTCGACTGGGTCGAAAGAAGGTTATAAAAAAATATAGAGATGTATGGTATACAATAATAAAGCAAGAAAGTTGTAGTAAAATAAGAGTAAGGATGAAAGTAACTGGGCAAGAAATGTAAATTGAATTAAAAGACTTTGCATTAAAGTAAAAAGTGGTGTTTCAAGGTTAATACATTCTTCTTAATGAAAAATCTTTTTTCTTAGCGCTGGTACTGCGAGTGTAGGTGAGATTCTGTAATGAAATGAACACCCCCGAATTCAACAAATGAAATCCCTATTTATACTAGTACAAAATAACTGCTTCCAACATTCACATCTTCAGCTTTCACCACGTAGATGCATGCATGCCTTCCGCTTTTGTACTCTCTCCACATGTCCTTCAGAATAGAACTTAAAAGTAGTTATCTGTATTTGAACATGATATTTGCACGCCCAAATAACCGCTTTTTCGACACACTTGATGTTGTCGAGAACTTTTTGTCTAAATGTTCCCATAATATTCCAAAAAAATACTAAGTGCCAATTTGCTTCACTAGAGACCTCGACCACATATATGCCAACTAAAGTCTATGTGCCTTTAACTTTGACTTGTGGTGAGATTTTTTCTCTTGTCGAAAATCTCAACTAACAGTAAGATACTAACATCTGAAATAATTGATAAAATTTTATATCAAATATATAATTATTAATCTTTGGTTGTTTGTCTTGTAGTGATTTAGTTAAAGCATTAAATATTAAATTATATATATATATATATATATATATATATATATATATATATATATATATATATATATATATATAGTTTCATTTAAATATTATAAAATATGTTTTAAGTTTTTTATGGTGGTTGCAAATAAAGTTATTATATTTTTGAAAGAATATACAAGTAGTTTATATGGAAATAAAACATGATGTGTTATTATACGGAATGTTATTGTTTGAAATAATGAACTATGTAACTGTTTATTGCCTAAGTGATTATCTGTTTGCATAAGTGGTGTGTGTCTAAATGGTGTTTTTTAAAGTGGTATATTAAAATTTATGATTTTAGTCATGTGCATGATGATGTATTATTATTTAGATTGTGCGATTGCGTGAATGGTGGGATTTTCCTTAGTGGCGTGCTTGCATTTCATCATCATCATGACATGGCATATACATTTTTGTGTTGTGCCTTATTGGCAAGCTATTTTCCCCATTGGTATCAGAGGAATTCTTTGTGGTGTCTTAGTGGTGGACTGACACTACGCCAAACAAGACCTTAGACAGCGCTTTTTTTGGCCTTAGACAGCGCTTTAAAGCGCTGTCTAAACCTCCGCTGCTAAAGGTTTAGACAGCGCTTTTTTAAATCTTAAAAGCGCTGTCTAAGCCCCCCCCCCCCTTAGACAGCGCTTTGTCCAAAAGCGCTTTCTAAGACCCTCCTATTTTAATTTTTTTAGGTATACCTTAGACAGCGCTTTTGGCCAAAGCGCTGTCTAAGGGGGGGGCTTAGACAACGCTTTTCAAAAAGCGCTGTCTATGCCCCCCCTATTTTAATTTTTTTAGGTATATCTTAGACAGCGCTTAAGGCAAAAGCGCTGTCTAAGGGGGGGGCTTAGACAGCGCTTTTCAAAAAGCGCTGTCTAAGCCCCCCCCCCCCCCTTAGACAGCGCTTTTGCCTAAAGCGCTTTCTAATCCCCCCCTTAGACAGCGCTTTTGTAAAAAGCGCTGTCTAAGGTATACGAAAATTTTTGAAGCTTTTGTTTTAAACCACATTTTTTCCAGGTTTATAAACCATTTTTCAAATTAAATCACTATCCAATGTGAGAATCTCAATCAACACCATTGTCACGCTCAAAACATGACATCTGGAGTATGAAGTTTGTTGGATAATACTATATATAAAACGTGGGGGAGAAAGGAAAAATATAGTCACAACATGCATACATGATAAGTTGGCAGCTTAGCAAACATAAAACCTCTAATGCTACGTAGAAAATACAAATCAACATAGGATGATTAAAAAACCTGTCTTAAAGCACGAGTCATGGCCAGAATGGCACCTCTCCCATCACTAGGAGGTTGAGTAATGTGATATGCATCCCCTAATCAAAATCCATATGAAACGAAGTCAATCTAATATAAAACTAAGATTAGGGAGAAAATTTAGCATATCCTGCAACAAATTACCTGACATCCCATAGCCACGAATCTCTGCATAGATTTTGGCTCCTCGATTTTTAGCATGCTCAAGTTCCTAAACAATAGGGGAAACATATAAACAAACAAGAAAGACCAGACTATAAACAAATAACTGAAGAGGAATTGGAGGGATAGATACACAATAAATTTTTTAACTAACCTCCAAGACCAAGACTCCAGAACCTTCTCCTATCCTGAGTAAGAACACAACATGGATATAAGCAGCATGACAAACAAACCAATAATTTGAAGTCAGAAAATGAAAACTAAGCAAAACAAATTAATTAATATAAGTAACGAATCTGCAGTGTTGTTATACTCACACAAACCCGTCTCGGCCACTGTCAAATGGCCGTGATGCTTCCTGTGGCAATGAGTTATACTTTGTAGTCAAGGCCCGGGACCTGCAAGTTTCCAATATCAGGTTTTAAAGCATCAGAGGAACAAAGGACAGAACTAATATGGTGGTTGGCACTAACATAAAACACAGGATGGTGGCTACAATTTACCTGCAGAATCCTGCAATTGACAATGCATCAATGCTCGACTCAGTCCCTCCAGTCACCATAACATCTGCATCCCCAAATTGAATCATTCTCATTGCATCACCAATAGAATGTGATCCAGTAGCACAAGCAGTGACTGCAGCATGATTTGGCCCTTGTATTCAGGAATAGGGAAAAAGTTCAATTCATGATTAATAATGATCACAAAGGTCAGCATAGAAAAATATGTGAGTAGCTCTGCAACAAAAACAGCAATCAGCTTTAGTACCTTATTTTTCAGATGTTTTTTTTTACATATGTTAAAACTTATAATTGTTCTGCCAGGAGATATATCATGATTGACTAACCAATCCCGTAAAACATGTTTGACATAAGTCACATAACTATATCCAAAGTGATGGGTAAAAGAGTTATATCTTTGTTTCAGAAGGCTGCTAACCATTTCTCAGTGGATATGATGTTACTTTAATATTTAAACTTAAAAGAGTAAGAAACATGGGAGTAAGAAGATATATTGTAATGAACAAATAATCTCCACGCTTAAAATACAATAATTTGCACATATGATGCATAGGTACAGATACGGTACCCGGTACGAGTACGGATAGCGGTACAGGATACACCATTTTTATATTAATCAAGGTACGGGTACGTTAATAGAAAATAAGAAATTCTCTATAAAATGTATTACTAGGGAATTAAATTGTTCAATTCACAACACAACATCCCAATAAAAGTTTAAAAGTAAAAATTGTGTTAAGTTACAATAACTAAGAAACTAAAATACATAAACATATTATATTAATATATGAGAAAATTACAAATTTCACTCGAAACAGAATAATGAGAAAAAAGTAAGTACCACGAGTACGGTAAGAGTACTTCACTCTATATACCTACAGAATTTCTTTTTTAAGGTATATCTACAGAAGATAGTAAAGCAAAATGCAGTTGCCTATCCAGCAATTATAGGAGCTGACTATATTTGTATTATAGAATATCAATCAATTGAGAGTAGTTCTTTACCTGGAACCCATATTTCATGCTAACATGACCTGATGCCATGTTGATCAATATCCGTGGGACAAAAAATGGACTAAGTCGACGAAGACGCTGCATTAAGGGGAGAAAAGGTAAAAATCAAATACAAAAGTTCAAATTAACAAACCATTTTTCAATCATAATTAAAGCATGTGGAGAAACACTTGAATGAGGAAAGATCATCAAAGTATTTCAGAATCAGTAGTGGTGAGTTTCAACAAACTGACCTTCTCGCATATCAGTTGTGCAGAGTCTAACATGTCACTAACGCTTCCAATTCCCCCACCAATAGACACCCCCTGGTTACTTTTGAAGTTAAAATACAGTGCAAAGGAATTGTCGAAAATTGGTTGTAATCAATCAACCATATTAAAAATAGCATACCGTTCTTTCCTTGTGTTCCTGCTCAGTGGGAAACCAATTAGAATCTCTAAGAGCTTCCTCAGCAGCACATAGAGCATATGCTACAAACCTTGTCATTGATCGATGTTCCTAAGGGAAATGTCACAATACTACAATGACATCAATAAGCATAATAGTTGTTCAGATGCAGCATGTATACGTAAAACCAAAGCAATACCACATAAGATTAACTAACACTTGACATGTTCGTAAGCTCTTTTCAGCTTATTTCCATAAACTCTCTATAGCATATAAAAACAGCTTATACCTTATATGAAAACAGCCCGACATTTATCTTTGGTTATAAACATAGTTCATACACAAGACATATATGATAGGGATTATGCTATAAACGCCTAACTAGAATCTTTACCAAAACAAAGTGACAATTTGTAATCCTATTCTAACATTAATGCCATACCCAAACCTACAATTCAAACACCGCGAAATTCCACAACAAGTACGAGATTATGTAAGATTCTAGTAATGTAAAATTGAAGAGAAGCATATGGATATAGATTGTGCAATGATTTGAAAAGAGACCAAGCACATACTTTTGGAAAGGTCCAAGACCTCTGCTTCCCACAACTAGTAAATCTGGACGTAGCCGTTTCACCTCATTCAATATCACATCTTTGGGGTCGCCCTGCCTAATCCATGCTTGACAGGACACCTACAAGCATATAAGTATTTAGCTTGTCTGCAGGCATATTATAAATGTTTACGAAGGATTTAGATTCACTACAGTCATGTCATGTGGTCTAGCGGTCATAAATCTCAGTACATCAGATGAAGATCAAACAAGTCATATTCCTTGACGGCCAATAATACGAGTTGTCCAATATTCACCCAACAGTCAATGATTCTTGACAGTAAAGAATCTGTCTGTTTATGAAGAAGTTAAACAACAGCTTCTAAAAAAATTAAGATACAATAGCTAATTTCAACTTCTATGAGAAATTCTTGTTTAAAAACCTTAGTTTTTACAAGATTCTTTAAATATTTCTTTTATCATAAGTGCTTATGGAGAAGTTTATCCAAACAATTTCTAAAATCACAAGTAGAGCAGAAAAAATATTACCCCAATTTCATTACACCTACTGACAAAGTATTCCAGCAGATGAGTCCCTCTAACCCTTTCTTTCTCTTTCATGTTCTTAAAGTCTTCATTAGATGCATAGATACTATCCACGTCCTCGTAACCTACAAGAAACAAAACACATGTCCTTTATTTTGCTTTATAAAAAGTAAATATATGCCTCACTGGATTACATTCATGTTCAAAACAAAGGGTCAGATCACAGAAACAAGAAGGAAAATGCAAAACAGAGAAAGATACTTTCCCTCAGCAGGCTATCAAAGCTAGAGCTGATAAATTTTTCATCACCGGAAATGTTGATATTGGTAACATTAAAGACCAAATACCATAAGGATGCAATATGGTAAACAACTTAAGATGTATTTTAGTGAACAACTTAGTTAAGCACTTATAATATAAGTGTTGTCCATGGTGGTCCATGACAGAGAGCAAAAATACAGCCATACCCGCTACTTAGTGACGCCACCATAGCAGATTATGGCGGAAAAACCCACAATGTCGGCCAATATTTATCATTGCGGCGAGCACAAAAATCACCACTGATATCCATCATAGGTTAGGTTATACTTGGCTAAATAGTTTAGTTAAGCGCTTGTCTTTTGAGTACTTATGAATAAGCTATTTCATACAAACTATAATGTTTTCATAGGTTATCCTAGAGAACTTATTGCAATAACTCGAAAACAACTTATAGACATATCATAAGCTATTTCTATAAATTTTTCTAACCACTCACACAAGCTCAAATGATCAACAGAAATTACATACAATAAATTAATTCGAACAGAAATCAAGAACTGAAATTAAAGAAGAAATAACAGCAAAATATCGAGTGGCATCTCCTCCAGCTACTTTATTAAGAATCTAAGCAACTATATGACTAGTTTGGAAATTCCAAGGACTTCCCTCAAAACAAACAACATATGTAACTGGGAAACAGAGTACCAAGGGTCATGTTCTCTGTTGACTTTTAAATTACAACTTTATTTAATGATGATATTGAAGACATAAAAGGTGCCAACATTGCCAGTGTAGTGAGAAAAATATAGCAGTAATGAATGTCATTATTAATAGGCAAAAGAATAATTTTTTTGTTTAAATTGAACAAGTCTTCCCTTTTTCATTAAACCCGCAAGAGTCCTCTATTTTACAGTTACACTTCATAAAACCTAACTTCAATAGATGATCCCTAAACAAAAGCAAGCGTTTTCATTTGTTAAAGAAACATTATCATATGATAAAATATCGTTATTCGGTTTAAATATTCTATACTCCAGGATCCCTTCTACTAAAGGATAAACTTCTGCAAATTAAAACTGAGCATATGTTACCTACACATCTAAATGAATAATAAACCAATCCTTGAAGCACCTTGACTCAGAGCCGGAGCTTGTTAAGATGAACTTTTATTCAACCAAACAAGAAATAATGCATTCTCAACAAACAATATATATTTTCAAACATGTTACAAAAACTATAAACGATTTATACTCAAAATCAACATAAGCAAAGTCACTGTGACATTTCAACAAACACCATGTTTGCAAACTCAAGCCTATGATAAAAAAAAATAATCCTCATCAACAGTATCAAAAGAAACAAGTGAAGAATAGCAATTAATTTGTCATCAACAAAATTTTATCACCATTAAACTTTTACCAGCAAAAAATTAACATCGGTCAAACAGTGAAAAAAAGGAGTTATAACAAGAATGCAGAAATGAATGGGTATGTGAGTTACCTTTTCATTGAGGAAGAGGGAGATAGATATAGAGAAGTGCAATGGCTTTGTGTTCTCTGACGGAGGTGAACGGCGGCGCTCTGTCGGAGTTTAACGGCTGTGAGTCGGCGAGCCTTGTCGCAGTTTGTGCTGTAGCGAGAGGTGGGAAAATTAGAGTCAGCAACTAATTTCAATACAAAAACCAGATTGGAAATTGTATCATTAGACAAAATTGTGCGTTAGGTTATAGAAAGAAGGACCTCTTGGCTCGTTTGGGATCAACGGTCCACAATTGGGCGAGTTTATCAGGGGACACAGCCTTCTTAGATTCGATTCCTTCCGATTCCTTCCGATTGAGATCGACGGTGGAACGGAGACGACATCGTTGTGTTGTTGTTGTTTCTGATTCGGTTTGAACCCGGGTTTTTTCTTCTTCTTCTTTTCTCCTTCCCGCTCACTCTCACACTTGCGGTTCTCTTCTCTTCTTCTTCTTTTCTCCTCCCCGCTCACTCTCAGAACTTTTGGTTTTAAATTTTTTTTAATTGAAAGACTTTAAACAGCGCTTCCTCAAAAGCGCTGACTAAGGTCTATATTTAAAAGCGCTTTCATTATTTTTTTAGAACATTTTACGTGTTTTATTTTTATTTTAACCTTAGACAGCGCTTTCTTTTAAAAGCGCTGTCTAAGATGCGCTGTTAAAACACCTTTTTGGCGTAGTGTGACTATATCCGGATCATATAGTATTAGGAGGATGCATATTTACATTCTTTGTTTCTTGGTATTTTGAGTTTACATTGTTGGAACAATGTTGTGAATATAATTATATAGATATGAGTTATGACTTATTTTGTTGAATGTATGATAAATCTTTATTTTTTTTTATGTTATGAATATAGTTTTTAGTAAAATGTTAATATAATTATTATAATAATAGGGATTGATGTTTTTGTGAATACTTTGTGACAAAGACAAAATACTTAATAATAAAAGTCTATTTACTTATGTTAAGATGTATTAATAATAAAAATCTATTTACTTATGTTAAGATGTATTTTGTTACAAGAATAACAAATATTTATTTTGAGTTGTGTGGGTATATTTTTATACCTTGATCTTAATATTTTTGTCTCTATTTTTTTAATAAAATTTGGTAATATATTTTAATGCATTTTTAGCAAAAGAATAGTATAATTATATTTTTTTGATTTCAGATTCTTTATTTAATTTTGTTTTGTATGATCGTGGATTATAGAAGTTGACCACTTACGATCAACATTATATGTACGAATTAAATATAATATTTGAAGCAAGAATGAGAGATGTCATGTGATCACAGAGAAAATTTGGTTTTTACCGAACTCAATCATTTTACTTTAAATCATATATATTTTTAACTTATTATAATTTTAATTAAAAAGAAATGGTAGTATTTTTTGTAAGTAAATATTTATAAAAAAAGGTAATACCTTGGATTTATATTCGGGGCGTTACAAATTACTACCTACTCATTGCACTTAAAGCAATACGAGACATCTGGTTGAGTACATAACATGGCATACATGATAAATTCTATTGCAGATGCATAGGTATGAATCCTTTCTTGAAATCGTGCATATCAAAGAGTTTGACCACTTTCTCTATGTATGTACTTTGACTTAGGCAGAGAAATTTTTGTGATCTATCTCTATAGATTTTGATTCCTAATATATATGTTGCTTCACCTAGGTCCTTCATAGAAAAGCATTTCCCTATCCAAGTTTTCACTTGCTACAAGGTAGGGACATCGTTTCCAATGAGTGGTATTCTATCTACATTTATTATGAGAAAAACAATCATGCTCCAGTTAACATTCTTGTATACACAATGCTCATCTTCTTTTTTAATGAATCCATATTATTTTTCTGTTTCATCAGAGCAAAGATTCTAGCTTCTGGAAGCTTGCTTCAATCCATATATTGATTATTGTAACTTGCATATCTTTTGGGGTTCTTGTGGTGTGTCAAATCCTTCAGGTTGTGTCATATACACATCCTTGAGAAGTTCTCATTAAGGAAAGTTATCATGAAATCTACTTTCCATATTTTATAATCATGATATGCAATGATAGCAAGTAAAATATGAATTGATTTGAGCATTGCAACAGGTGAAAAGGTTTCATCATAGTCTACACCATGAATTTGCTTATGGACCTTAGCAATTGGTCTTGCCTTATAGGTATGTACCTTACCATCCATGCCAATCATCTTTTTAAAGACCCACTTGCATCATATAGGATTAACTCCTACATGAGGCTCTACCAAGGTCCAAACCTGGTTTATAAACATGGTTAAAACAAATTAGAAGGATCATATGGTTCAGAAGCGTGCCAACACACCACCGGAGCCAGAGCTCCGGTCTTCTTCTCTAGTGGACCTCACTGGACTGGTCCACCCTCAACCATCACCAAAATAAAAAAGAAGGACATGAATTTAAAGTAAAAATGCTCAAGAGCTCGAATCTGGTCTCAATTTCACCTAACTCCAAGTATATAGAAAGATACACAAAGTTGAATTTTGAGGATCATGATCTGAGTTGCTGCGATTTGACCTCTAAGCAACTCAATCTTGTTGCCTACATTGGTAGGACTCCAGACAACCAAAAATCAACAAGAATAATGGAGAATTAAGTGAGAATCGAAGAGATGAAAAATTCAGAAATTCACCTTTAGTGCAGCTTTAGATTGGCACAATCTTGCTCTCAATTGTGCTTGGCCTTGCTTCAAATGCTAGATAGAGTGGAAATGGATCAAGGAAAGTGATGAACTCTTGGAGTTTCAATCTCAAAAATAGTGGGAGATTCAAACTCGATTTTTAATGAAAATCACCAATCTTATCCTTTGAATGTGAGGGTTTAGGGTTTCTGATTCAAAGCTTGCGCGCCAGGGTCCCTAATTTTGAGCATGAAGGGTCTCATTTATAGGCAATGCAATTGGTTTCACACCCTCCTTTCAAAATTCCAAAAATATCAATTTACCTTTGCATGGATGCATGGGCGTGTGATAGGCCCATGTAGTGATGCATTTAGGTCCAAAAATGAGTGTAAACAATGCTGAAGTCATATGGAAAGGCCATGCATTCGTGTATGGAAAGTGGAACTTCAAATCTTCCAAATGGTCCTTCAACTTTAATCCATGTGAAAGTCATTCATTATTTGTCAAAATGGGATGAATTTGGACTTTTTGGAAATGTTAGATTAAGAGGAACAACTTTAATGTTGAAAACTTTTTCATTTGAAGATTGGATCATGATGAATTTTGAGGTGGAAGTTTGGAAAATCAAACATATCAAAAAAAATCGAAGTACCAAGCCATATGTTCACTTCTTCCACCTTGGATAACTTTTTCTATGGGCTTAAAATGAGAAAAGCTCCTTCATCAAAGTTGTAACTCTTCCAATTACCTTAAATTTGGTCACCAATTTGACCTTATTTGGATTTAGCATGAAGGAGTTATGCATTTTAGAAGTTGAGGAAAATCACTTGTTCAATGGTATTGACCCAAAATGACCTATAATGATTCCTCATATCAGATGTATTTGCAAGTTGAATTTGCAGTTCCTCCAAACATAAAAGTTGAAGTAGACATCTTGAATTTGATTATGCAACTTGAATGGTTTTAATCTCATAAAAATTGAGCAAGTTATGGTCTTGGTAAGTTGACCTCTAAATTAGGGTTTAGACAAAATGACCTATAATCTTTCACCATAAAAAATGACTTTCTAAGCGAAACTAGCTCTAGACCACAACATGAAAGTTGTTTGGAATTTCATTTATAGTAACATTTCTCTTGGAATCATTTTCATATGACAAACAATGTATGAGATAGGGTCTAGGGAACCCCAGTTTTGATCAATTGACTTTCTCTGGTCAACCCCCATGAACCAGCTTGCTAGCTTGACATTCTCTTGACTTTTGGGACTCATGGAGGATCATATGTGCATAAGATGATGAAATGTGAATTATCCCTTTAAATATTTGATTAAATGGTAAAGAAACTTGTTGAAGAAGTCACATAAGATACCCAAATGAATTAGGGATTCCAAGGCAAACCAACTCCAAACTCTTGATGATTTCTTGATCAAAATAACATGTGAAGATCATGGGGATTCATATATGATACTTAGAGCCATAGTAAACCAATTCTTGATTGATCTCATTGCAAAGAGGATCTTAAACCCTATATGTGAGCTTGGTAGAGCATAGATGAGCATGTGCACTACCTACAAAAGAGTTAAACTATACAATGACATATTTTTGGTATTTTGGTTAGAAAAAATAAAGAAAAATGAAAAATGATACAGTCAAATGTTTCTTGGTTATCTTAGGGTCAAATTTGGGGTCTCACAGCTGCCCCTATTTAAGAACGTTCTAGCTGAGGAGATGAAGGTTAAAATCTTCGCATCGACTCAGTAGAATAGACTTAAATAACAACATATAAAAACAAATTTTGGTCCCTAAGAGACCTCATGATGCATATGATTTAATGTAAGAATAATCTTTATGGGGAAAAGTTGCCACAAAGGAAAATAATCCGGAGAGACTGAAAGTCCGTATGAGTATAATGCATTCCGTATGGAAAACTCACTAGGGAGACATAGACTCTGGGGGAATAAAAGAGGTGTGCGTAGGCCTGGCTACGACTTTAAAGTTTACTGGGGGACTCGAGGGATTCCATGAAAATAAATCAATGGAAAGACTCGGCCGAAGAATAAAAGGAACATCTGCAGGGGAAACGGGTAGATCAGGATAAAACTGAAATACTCGACCCAAGGAGGAAACGACGATTTCACTGAGGAAATACGCACTCAAACTCAACTGGGGAAGAAATGATCTTCAACATAGAAGTAACAGAAGTATATTATCCACTACCGGTTACTGAGTAAGGGGATAACAAATTCTGACAGAGAGGACATCTGTTACCAGTTAGGGTAAACATATCAAGGATGACTCGTTGGGGGTAACAGAAGGTGTATTTATTACTAGTTACTGGGTAAGAATAACTTGTCGGGGAAAGGTAAATAGGATTCACAACTACCGGTTACTGGGCAGAAGACCGCAAAGAAAGAGAATATTCGTCACTGATTAAAGTGAACATATCAAGGATAGACTCGAAGGGGACATTAGGAAGGATATCCGTCACCGGTTAAGATGAACATATCAAGGATAAACTGCCTGAAAAAGTAGGAATTATATCTATTGGATACTGGATAGAATACCAGAAAAGAGAATATCTGTCACTGGTTAGGATGAACATATCAAGGATAAACTCTGCGGCGAGGAATAGGAATTACACCTATTAGTTACTGGATAGAATACCGAAAAGAGAATATATGTCATCGGTTAAGATGAACATATCAAGGATAAACTCCGAGGGGAAGTAGGATTTATAACTACCGGTTACTGGGCAGAAGACCGCAAAGAGAAAGAAAACCAGTCATCGGTTAGGATGAACATATCAAGGATTAACTCTCTAGGGAAACAAAATAGGGATTACAACTAACTTTTTACTGGGTAGAATACCAAAAAGAGAATATTCGTCATCGGTTAGGATGGACATATCAAGGATAAACTCAAAGCAGTGGAATAAAATATCCATCATCGGTTAGGATGAACATATCAAGGATAAACTTCTTGGGACACGTGAAAATGAATCTGCTAGGGAGAAAAGAGTTACTTTTACCGGGTCTTAGGGCAGAAGTGAAATACTTGTGATTGAGGAGAAAATTACCAGCTACTAGGTAATAAATTCTCAAGGGACCAAAAACACCTATCTAGGTAAGATCTAGAAAGAAACGGTCAATCCAAGACTCAACCCAATTAGGACATAACTCAAGGGGAGTGGTTCCATCCAGATAATCAACTTGGGAGGAAACCAAAATAATAATCATCCATGAGGAAATAACTCAGTCGGGGATGAGAAAGGTTAAATTCTTTCTGCTTAATGGACTGACACTCTATAATTGAAAGAGGACGGACAAACCAAATCTGCGCGGGAAAAAAAGTATACCACCGTAGCAGAGGATCGGAGAAACAATGACTCTCAAAGTGCATTATGAATGTATATGTATATACGTATATGTATATATGATAATTATGCTGAAAAAATGATCATAAAGGATACAAATGTCACTGGTCTGAATCATCGATACAATTCTCAGCCACTCCTCACAAGAGGGAAGCATATGCTGGGGAGAATCGGCCACCTCAAAGGCTCAACCCTGGCTGAGGAAAAGAGGAGAGGATCTGCTGAGGAAACTGCATTATCAATTCTGCAGGGAATTTTAGGTCAACACCATATAAAATGGGAGATAACCTTGCAGAGGATCGAAAATACTGCTCAAGAGTCAGGGCTAACAGTGGTTAGGGACAACTCTAATAGCGACTTGTGGGGAAACACAATCTTCCGAGTCGTGCAAACTGCTGCTGTGACGTGCCTACAACTCGAGGGAGGCAAATACAAACTTAGCTGGGGAGACCAACAAAATTCGGCTGGAGATGCTGGAAAGCTGCTGGGAAAGAAACAGAGATCACGCCAACTGCTTGAGGAAAAACCAGCAATGCTTCGCATTTTAGGGCTTACCTGTTCTCGGACCGTTGTAACATCCCTTAATGAAATCGATTGCTCTTTAAAAAAGTAATTGCATTTATTATTTTAATAAAGCATGATTTTTATTTTAAAACTTTAATTTCAAAATGATCACAATAAAATTTAATTCTAATTAGCCGAATAAATAAGATTAGAAACAATTGGATAAAAACTCAACTTTATTTGATATGATGTTAGTCTGTAAATGACAAGACTCCATAGATCTTTACAAAATTTGAAAAATGGTAATTTACATGGAAAAGGGATACATTTAATACAATGATCGCCAATCCTTCTACTAACTTTGATATCCACTATGCTCTTGGCTTTGGTTGAAGATGAACCATAACCAAACATTATGCTCAAGAAAGTCTTCAAGACTGAAGATCAACAGCTTGCAGTTACTTGCCATGATCCCTAGTTTTTGCATAAATTGCCCCAAGGTGGGGTACTCAATTTATCGGGATAATATTTCTTCTGTTTTTTGTCTCTAACTTTGCCTGGATTGCCCTTTCAGGTTTTCAATCCACCGAGACGCTCATTTTTTCCTAAGCCGCCCTTTCGGGTTTTCAACTTAGCGAGCTGTTCTTTTCTTTTTAGGTGAAGTATTTCTTGACTACATCAGCATTCACAGGATGAGTGAACTCTTCACCATCCATAGTTGTAAGAATCAAAGCACCGCCTAAAAAGGCTCTCTTAACAACATATGGTACTTCATAATTAGGAGTCCATTTGCCCCTAGAATCTGGTTTGAAAGATAGAATTTTCTTGAGCACAAGGTCACCTTCTCTAAACACACGAGGCTTGACCTTCTTGTCAAAAGCTTTCTTCATTCTCTGCTGATATAACTGTCCATGACACATCGCTATCAACCTATTCTCTTCAATCAAATTCAGTTGGTCGTACCTGGTTTGATACCATTCAGCCTCAGTCAACTTGGCTTCCATCAGCACACACAACGATGGGATCTCAACTTCTACCGGAAGCATAACTTCCATGCCATAAACAAGTGAGAAAGGGGTTTCCCCTGTTGAGCTGCGGATGGATGTACGATACCCGTGCAAGGAAAATGAGAGCATCTCATTCCAATCCTTGTACGTTACAACCATTTTCTGAATGATCTTCTTGATGTTCTTGTTTGCAGCTTCGACAACCCCATTCATCTTTGGTCTGTAGGGAGAAGAATTATGATTTGCAATCTTGAAGTAATTGCAAAGAGCTTCCACCATATTATTATTCAAGTTTGATCCATTGTCAGTAATGATCTTACTTGGCACACCATAACGACATATAATCTGATTCTTGATGAACCTTACAACAACTTTCTTAGTCACATTCGCATACGATGCCGCTTTGACCCACTTTGTGAAGTATTCAATAACCACTAGGATGAAACGATGCATGTTCGAAGCTTTGGGCTAAATCATGCCAATCATATCAATTCCCCACATGGAGAAGGGCCATGGAGAGGAAATTGTTGGAGAATAGCCATCCAAGGCGCAGCGGAATTTTAAAAAATTCTCCATTTAGTGATCCTTACGAATGGGCATGATCAGTGATAGAATCGTTACCTCTTGTGACGATTCAAACCTTTGGTGCAGATCTCTGATAATGATCAAAACCTTTGATACAGATCCACGGGGCGATCACGAACGTTGAACGATGACAACGTCTCTACTCAGTCCACACGAACGGATTCCTTCAATCGCAGTACTAACTGTTATGAATGAAGGCTTTGAGTGAGAGAGAGATACGAAATTCCAACTCTTCAGTTGTGTTGTATTCCCATACAAAGCTTCTGCACAAGAGCTCTATTTATAGAACCACTTGTGTGGGCTTCAAGCCAAAAAGCCCACTTAAGTGCATTTTGGCCTATATCTCATAATATGCCAAAATCACTTAAGTATTTGGTACCTTACCATATTTCGTATTCTGCTTAAGTACACCGTACCTTACGATGTTCCTTAATTATTCTATCTCTCATCAATCCGTCCTTTGTGTGTGACCCTATAGGTTTTCACGGCGTTGGCAATTATATTAAATCACGCATTTAACATAATAAACAGTGAGCGGTATCTAGCAACACATCACTGCTACCCAAGTCACGAAAATGTCATGTGATCTGACAAAACCTCCTGTGATAATAATTATGTGTATAATTACCCCTTTGCCCTTATGTCTATATTGAACACAAGGTATAGACCGTGTCACCCTTGTCCAGTTCAATATTGGGCCCATAGACATTTATCCTGTTACGCAGGATTGGCAAATTCCATCTAGGACACTCATGTCCCTCAGCATGCTTCGTGGAGTACTCATCAACTGTCTTTATGGTCATCCAGTTACGGATAACGTTGGATCAGTAATAAAGCACTCAACTCTACATCTAGGATCCATAGTGGTTTCAGGTCGAAGAGTGGTATACACTATTATCACCATGAGAATAACTTATGACACTTTGCATAACTTTCTATATAGTATTCTCATAGCGGGTCAATCCGGTATAAATATTACTCCTAATATTCATACCTATGTTTAAGACTTGATAACTCTTTATCCCTGATCCATGAGATGTGATCATCAGTCTACAAACATAATAGTCTTAATGCTTTAATGTTATCCCACTTCATATTAAAGCTCGACTACGGATACTTTAAGAATAGTGCCCTTATGTTTAATGTGTTCTCATGATTAAGTCACACTTAATACATTAAACAGACTATCTATTCCAGGGACTTTATTAATCAACCATAATAAAGAAAATGCCTTTTATTATTAATAAATAATTCGATGCAAGTACCAAAAGTATTGGCCTCTAGGGCTTACACCAACAATCTCCCACTAGCACTAGAACCAATCCGACATACCCCGTATGCCCATTGAACTAGTATGGCCATCATGCTTCTGCTGCGCAAGAGGCTTTGTCAGTGGGTCAGTTATATTGTCTAGTGTAGGTACTTTACATATTTTCACACAACGTCTAAGTATGTGTTTGGATCGTTGGTGAGATCTAGGCTCCTTAGCTTGTGCGATAACACCATCGTTATCATAATAGAGACCAATGGGATCCACAATGCTAGGGACTATGCCAAGTTTATTGATCCAAACATCTTCCTTTGCTGCACTTAAGGCAGCAATATACTCGGCCTCAGTTGTAGAATCAGCAACTGCATCTTGCGTTGAACTTTTCAAGCTCACAGTGCCATCATTTAAGCAAAACACATAACCAGATTGGAATCATTCATATTAAAGCGTCTCAGCACTTTGTCTATGTACTCTGACTTAGGCCAAGCATTTCATGATCTATCTCTATAGATTCTGATAGGCTGCTTCACCCAGGTCCTTCATAGAAAAGCATTTCCCCAACCAAGATTTTACTTGTTGCAGGGTAGGGATATCGATTCCAATGAGTAATATGTCATCTACATATAATACCAGGAATACGATCATGCTCCCACTAACCTTCTTGTAGACACAAGGCTCATCTTCGTTCTTGATGAATCCATACAGTTTTACTGTTTCATCAAGGCGAAGATTCCATGAGTAGGTCACAGGCTCATCTTGATCCATGAGTAATACATCACCTTGATCAGATATCCATATATCTCAGGTAGGTGACGTATCCTGCCTGACCCACGCTGGTCTTGTTCTACTTGAGCAGGTTGCTCTTACACAACTACTTGTGTTTCCTGCTCTAATTCCTCCATAGGTGTATCAATGCTTTATGATTCTTGAATTTCTTCAAGCTCTACTTTCCTCCCACTGGTTCCTTTGGAATTAAAATCCTTTTCTAGGAAAACTCCAGTTTGAGCGACAAACACTTTGCCCTCCGAAGGATTGTAGAAGTAATATCCTCTTGTTTCTTTAGGATACCCCCACAAATAAGCATTGGTCAGATTTGGGCTCAAGCTTAGTTGAAATTTGTCGTTTCACATAAACTTCGCAACCCCAAATCTTCATGTAAGACATATGTGGTCTCTTACCACTCCATATCTCATATGGTGTCTTTTCAACCTTTTGGATGGAACACGGTTAAGTGTGTAAGCTGATGTCAATGGTGTATGTCCTCAAAAGGATTTTGGAAGATTGGTGTGACTCATCATGGATCGGACCATGTCTAACAGGGTTCGATTTCTTCTCTCAGATACATCCTTCCATTGGGATGTGCCAGGAGGAGTAAGTTGGGAAAGGATCCCACACTCTTTCGGATGGTCATCAAACTCTAGGATTAAATACTCACCACTTCGATCTGATCGAAGAGTTTTAATATTCTTACCTAGTTTGTTAGGTTTCACCCTTTTGTATTAATGTTATTAATAGGCATTTCAAGATCAAGGACATATAGTCCATTGTTCATTTGTGCAGTAGCATAGAATATATCATTCAAATAAATTGAGCAACAATTGTTCTTTATTATAAATGAAAAACCAAACTTGTCCAAACAAGCAATGGAAATAATATTCCTGCTAATTGCTGGTATATAATAACAGTTCTCTAACTGAATTATTAAACCACTAGGTAAAGTCAATTCATAAGTTCCTACGGCTAAGGCAGCAACCTTTGCTCCATTACCAACTCGTAGGTCGACTTCACCTTTTGCCAATTTTCTACTCCTTTTTAGTTCTTGTACATTTGTACAAATGTGAGAACCGCATCCAGTATCTAATACCCACGATGCAGAAGTAGATAAATTAATTTCAATAACAAAAATACCTGAAGTTGGAGTCTCTACTCCATTCTTCCTATCTTCCAGGTACTTTGGGCAGTTCCTCTTCCAGTGTGCGGTCTTACCGCAATGGAAGCAGGTGCCTTCCTTTTCTATGCTTCCACTAGGCTTCAAAGCAGCACTAGTGGGTTTGGGTTTGGCAACTTCCTTGCCTTTCCCTTTATTATGTTTGAGGACAATCCTCATGTCTCGGTACCAATCCAGAAAATTTATCCCAGACAATTTTTCTTTGTCAAGGTTTGATCGCAATATGTTGTTAGAGGTGTTTGTTGTCATGGTAATCTACACAAGGATTAATGAAAATATAAGTATCATTAACATATTTAATTAGGCCTTTAATTAAACATGCTCCCACTATTTTACTCAAAACAAATGACCCTCATCATCTGATTCGGAAAATCCCGTTGGAAGATTTTCTAGTGGGTCGAGATCCATATTTCACTTCGTTCTAAGTCCGCGTAGGCGGATTACACAAAACTAGGTTATTTAGGTAGGAACTCCTTCCAATTGTATCTCATACAACTCTCGAAATTTACAGTTGGGTGAATAACTCCTTATTCCAATCCATCATATGGATTATTCCCAACTCTTGCTTCTAAACATATATATAATCTTATTATAATTTGTTTAGTTAAGTTTGACCCATTGTTTTAACAGTTGGATATTACAATTATCCCATCGCACCTTACTAATATATAGATCATGCACCTCGCGTAGGCGAAACCTACATTATCCATTACTAGTCTTGATGAGTGTTAAAACTTGGAAAGCATAAACTTAATATTTAATTTGAGGGAATTGCAATTTTTCTGATCTCACCGGCTTGTTTATCATATAAACCGTCTCTCACATGCATCAACATACATTCACATGCATCAACATACATACAAACAAAAATGAAACAGTTATGGCCCCTAGCGCAATTGTTCTCCCAAGCCAATGAGAGAACCTAAGCTAACCTACAACGATCTAAGCTTCTCCAAGCAAGATCTTCAAGGTTGTCCTCCTTTGGCACTGACTTCTTTGCTTTCTTCATATCATTACATTACATGAAAGAAACTCGTTTTACATACGAGGGAGTGAGATGAGAAAAGAAGTTACATTTGGGAGATTAAGAGAGAGGCACGACACGCAGGTCGTATTTTAAAAACCCAAAATAAAACAAAGGAAAACTAAGGCCATAACCGATCACCACAAGACAATAATAAACATTTTATTATTATTATAATTAATTCCTTTAATTAGTTAAAATCAAATTAAATTTCGACGACCGATCATCACATTTTAATGAACAATTCACTTAAAATCGATGTCGCTTTTCGTATCAACACTTGACACTTTTAAAGCACTGAGTTAGCTGAATGGGCGAAAATTTCCTTGTGTTAACCGGTTAACCATATGCGTTAACCGGTTAACACTGTTTTGAAATCTGAAAAATTGTTTTCTGCCTTGCGTTAACCGGTTAACCAAATGCGTTAACCGGTTAACACTGTTTGAAAATGTCTTGGAAAACTGTTTTCCGCCTTGCGTTAACCGGTTAACCATATGCGTTAACCGGTTAACACTGTTAAAAAATATCAAAAATTTTATTTCGCATTCCGTTAACCGGTTAACCATACGCGTTAACCGGTTAACACTGTTCCAAAAAGTGTTTAGGAAGCACAACTCTTGTGCGTTCAAACCCCAATCGCATAACTCTCTGACAACACAACCCTTGTGCCGTCACTAACCCTAATGCACCAATTTCAGACCGTCAAACACGTCTCGATTGTTAATTCAGTATGATTGATCAACACGTCATTGCTTCACCATACTAATGTCGGATCAAGAAGCAAACGACCATTGATCGCTCAAAGGAAAACAATCATCGAGGTTTTGAATGAACGAAACAAGAACATTATATCATATATAATGTATTTTGCATCAGGGTTACATATACCACGTATATGTAACTTGATCGATCTCAATTTAACCTTTGATTCATTCTGTTTTAATCATATTATTACAGAACAAAAACAGCTATCAGATTCATGGTTTCGTAAGTGGCTCTGATACCACTGTTGGAGAATAGCCATCCAAGGCGCAGCGGAATTTTAAAAAATTCTCCATTTAGTGATCCTTACGAATGGGCATGATCAGTGATAGAATCGTTACCTCTTGTGACGATTCAAACCTTTGGTGCAGATCTCTGATAATGATCAAAACCTTTGATACAGATCCACGGGGCGATCACGAACGTTGAACAATGACAACGTCTCTACTCAGTCCACACGAACGGATTCCTTCAATCGCAGTGCTAGCTGTTATGAATGAAGGCTTTGAGTGAGAGAGAGATACGAAATTCCAACTCTTCAGTTGTGTTGTATTCCCATACAAAGCTTCTGCACAAGAGCTCTATTTATAGAACCACTTGTGTGGGCTTCAAGCCAAAAAGCCCACTTAAGTGCATTTTGGCCTATATCTCATAATATGCCAAAATCACTTAAGTATTTGGTACCTTACCATATTTCGTATTCTGCTTAAGTACACCGTACCTTACGATGTTCCTTAATTATTCTATCTCTCATCAATCCGTCCTTTGTGTGTGACCCTATAGGTTTTCGTGGCGTTGGCAATTATATTAAATCACGCATTTAACATAATAAACAGTGAGCGGTATCTAGCAACACATCACTGCTACCCAAGTCACGAAAATGTCATGTGATCTGACAAAACCTCCTGTGATAATAATTATGTGTATAATTACCCCTTTGCCCTTATGTCTATATTGAACACAAGGTATAGACCGTGTCACCCTTGTCCAGTTCAATATTGGGCCCATAGACATTTATCCTGTTACGCAGGATTGGCAAATTCCATCTAGGACACTCATGTCCCTCAACATGCTTCGTGGAGTACTCATCAACTGTCTTTATGGTCATCCAGTTACGGATAACGTTGGATCAGTAATAAAGCACTCAACTCTACATCTAGGATCCATAGTGGTTTCAGGTCGAATAGTGGTATACACTATTATCACCATGAGAATAACTTATGACACTTTGCATAACTTTCTATATAGTATTCTCATAGCGGGTCAATCCGGTATAAATATTACTCCTAATATTCATACATATGTTTAAGACTTGATAACTCTTTATCCATGAGATGTGATCATCAGTCTACAAACATAATAGTCTTAATGCTTTAATGTTATCCCACTTCATATTAAAGCTCGACTACGGATACTTTAAGAATAGTGCCTTTATGTTTAATGTGTTCTCATGATTAAGTCACACTTAATACATTAAACGGACTATCTATTCCAGGGACTTTATTAATCAACCATAATAAAGAAAATGCCTTTTATTATTAATAAATAATTCGATACAAGTACCAAAAGTATTGGCCTCTAGGGCTTACACCAACAGAAATGACATTCAAAAGTGTCGGAGGAACATGAATCTTATCTGCATATATTTGACACTTGTGACATTTCTTCACAAACTTGCAACAGTCAGATTCCATTGTCAACCAATAATAACCTGCTCTCAACATCTTCTTAGCCATAGCATGTCCATTGGAATGAGTACCAAAGGAACCTTCATGGACTTCAGTCATCAATAGGTTTGCTTCGCATCTATCACTGCATCTGAGCAGAACCATATCGAAGTTTCTCTTATAAAGCACATCACCATTTAGGTAGAAGTTGCCAGCTAATCTCCTCAAAGTCTTCTTATCTTTTAAAGATGTCCCGGGTGAGTAGATCTGACTTTGGAGAAAACACTTGATATTAAAATACCATGGCTTCTCATCCTCGATCCTTCAACAACAAACACATGGGTTGGCCTATCAAGACGCATCACATTCAAATTAGGAACTTCATTCCAAAACTTCACCATAATCATTGAAGCCAACGTTGCAAGAGCATCTTCCATCCGGTTTCCATCTCGAGGGATATGATGAAACTCAACCTTTGTAAAGAAATTTGAAATCATCCTTGCATAATCTCTATATGGTATCAAACCGGGTTGATTCGTCTCCCATTCACCTTTGATTTGATTCACAACCAAAGTTGAATCTCCATAGACGTCTAAATACTTGATTCTAAGATCAATGGCCTCTTTAAGACCCATAATGCAAGTTTCATACTCAGCCATATTGTTTGTACACTTGAAAGTCAATCTAGCTATAAACGGAAAATGATTGCCTTGAGGAGTAACAATCATTGCCCCAATGCCATTACCATATTGATTAACAGCTCCATCAAATACCATGCCCCAATAGGAACCAGGTTTTGGCCCTTCTTCAAGCAATGGTTCATCATAATCTTTCATCTTTAAGTACAAAAAATCTCTTCATCAGGAAAATCATACTGCACTGACTGGTAATCTTCAATTGGTTGGTGATCCAAATGGTCATCCAAGATACTACCTTTGATCTCTTTCTGAGATCGGTATTCAATATCATACTCTGATAATAACATCTACCAACGGGCAATCCTCCCAGTTAAAGCATGTTTCTCAAAAATGTACTTGATTGGATCTATTTTGGATATCAACCAAGTGGTATGACTCAACATATACTGACGCAGACGCTTAGCAGCCCAAGCCAATGCGTAACAAGTCTTCTCTAGTATAGAATACTGAGTCTCATAGTCGGTGGACTTCTTACTGAGATGGTAAATAGCATATTCTTCTTTCCAGTTTCATTTTGCTGACCTAGAACACAACCCATACTCTCTTTAAGCATAGTCAAATACATGATCAAAGGTCTTCCTTCAACGGGCGGAGACAGGATCGAAGGCTCAAGCAAATACTCTTTGATACTATCAAAAGCTTTCTGGTAATCTTCAGTCCAATCACAAGACTGATCTTTCCGAAGAATCTTGAATATAGATGCACACGTGGCAGTCATGTATGAAATGAATATCAAGATATAATTCAAGCGGCCGAGAAAACCTCTAACTTGCTTCTCCGTTTTGGGCGCATGCATCTCTTGTATTGCTTTGACCTTGGCATAATCAACTTCAATACCATTCTCGCTGACAATAAAGCCCAATAACATACCAGAACGAATACCAAAGGTACACTTATTGGGATTCAGGCAAAGCTTATACTTCCTCAAACGTTGAAATAGCTTCAACAAATGCTCAACATGTCCTTCTTCGTCACTGGATTTAGCAATCATATCATCAACATAGACTTCGATCTCTTTATGCATCATATCATGAAAAGGAGTGGTTATTGCTCTCTGGTAAGTTGCACCAGTATTCTTTAAATCGAAAGGCATCACTCTATAACAGAATATTCCCCAAGGTGTAATGAATATGGTCTTCTCCATATCTTCGGGTACCATTTTGATCTGATTATAACCGGAAAATCCATCCATAAATGAAAAGACTTTGAATTTAGCTGTATTATCTACCAACATATCAATGTGTGACAGAGGGAAATCATATTTTGGACTAGCTTTGTTCAAATCTCTATAATCAACACACATGCAGACTTTTCCATCCTTCTTTGGAACAGGCACAATATTGGCCACCCACTGCGGATACTCAGTAGTAACAAGGAAACCAGCATTAATCTGCTTCTCACTTCTTCTTTGATCTTCACTTCCATATCAGGATGAGTCCTTCTCAACTTCTGCTTGACTGACGGGCATTTTGGCTTCAATGGCAGTCTATGCTCCACAATCTCAGGATCCAAACCAGGCATGTCTTGATAGCACCAAGCAAACACAACTGAATACTCTCGGAGAAGATCAACCAACCCCTTCTTAACCTCCGGACACAGTTGAGACCCAATCTTGACTTCCTTCACATTATCATCGGAACCCAAATTGACTCACTCAATCTGCTCTTCGAACGGTTGAATGGCTTTTTCCTCGTGCTCAAGTAGACGAGTCAATTCATCAGACACTTCTTCATCACTTTCTTCCTCAGCCTCAAACACATGGAATTCAAAGTTTGGAGTGGGAGAAGGATCATTGTATTCAATGGGTTTAGAAACCAACCTGCATAATGATTTGATATTTGGATTTTAGAGAAGTGAATTGTGACCAAATATTATGGAGATGGACAATTACTATTTATTTATTTATGTTTTTTTGTGATTACCATTTTTAGAAAAGCAAAAAGTAAAAATAAAAACATCATAGATGTGGATGAATAGAATTTCATTTTATTAATGATGAAATTAAAATATGCCAAACAATGTTCACTTCTCCCTTAGGCATAGGAAAAGGATTTTCAAAAATGATAAAAACAATTACTTAGAGCGATGAACAATAATAGGAACATCGACAGCGGTCCAATTGTTGCAAGCTTTTCCATGCATCATAAAATTGGTGCAATCTTCATCTTCATCCCCCTCAATCACTGCAGCTGAGTGTTATTCATTACCATGAATGAACCCTCCACTATGGAAAATGGGTTGCACATCAAATACTCGAAAACTTCCTGGACAACCACCTACCATGTTGACAGAGGAATTACCATGAGAAGGCAATGGGTTAGCTTTCACATTCGGAGCACGGTCCTCAAAGGACACCATCCCACTCTTCACGAGCTTTTGAACCTTATATTTCAGCGGATAACAATTCTCAATGTCATGGCCATGAGCCCCTTGATGAAAGGCACAATGAAGATCTGGCTTATACCACCATGGAAGTGGTTCTGGAATTTGCGGAGGATTTCTTGGTTGAAGAAGGTTCTTGAGAACCAAAGATGGGTACAATTCGGCATAAATCATAGGAATAGGGTTAAAAGAGACCTTCTTCCTCTCGAAATTCTGTTGTTGTTGATTATTATTGATGTTGTTGTTGTTGTGGCTGTTGTTTACATTGTTGTTGAACTGGTACTGATTGATTATTGGAAAATACTAGAATAACATATGATACTTGATGATGGTGTTGATGGGGTTGTGGACTTCTTATAACATGAGGCCCCCTCTGCCTCCCCACTGATACTGCATTGGTCTCACCTTCCTTCTTCTTAGCGAAACTGTTACCAAACCTCTTGCTCGATGATACCTCTTATTTAGACAATCGTCCCTCACGGACACCTTCTTCTAATCTCATCCCCATATTTACCATTTCAGTAAAGTCACTGGGGGCACTAGCAATCATTTGCTCGTAGTAAAACGAGCTCAGGGTCTTGAGGAAAATCTTGGTCATCTCCTTTTCTTCCAACGGCGGGGTAATCTGAGAGGCTAGCTCTCTCCATCTCTGGGCGTATTCTTTAAACGTCTCCTTGTCCTTCTGAGACATCGACCTCAGTTGGTCCCTATCCGGCGTCATATCCATATTATATTTGTACTGCTTTACGAAAGCCTCACCCAAATCATTGAACGTGCGGACACTCACACTATCCAAACCCATGTACCACCTCAGAGTGGCACCAGTCAAACTATCTTGAAAGTAATGAATCAGTAACGAATCATTATTAGTTTGTGTCGACATTTTCCTGGCATACATGACAAGATGTTCCCCTTATACTTTTCAAAGTCAGGGACTTTGAACTTCATCGAGACCTTGACATTGGTAACCAAGCAAATTTCCGCAACACTCTTACCAAACAAATCTTTTCCCTTCAAGGTCTTCAACTCCTTTCACAGCTCAAGGAATTGGTCTTTCATTTCATCCATCTTCTCATAAACATCTAGACCCTCGGACGGCTCAGAATGGTAGATGGTGTCTTCAACACGAGGCAACATGTGAACAACTGGAGGTAGAACAGACATGACCGGGCTAGATTCCGACATGGAAGAAAAAGTAGGCGCAAAACCTTCAGGCACAAAGTTGGGCAGCATTCCCCACGGGAATCCGATAGGCAAGGCAGGAGCAAACTGAGTGGCAGGCACGGTCGAAGTGACAACCTCTGAAATAACGGTCCTCTGAGGAGGAGAAGTTGCATGCGTTGGAGAAGGTTGACTTTGAGCAGCTATAACTGACTCCATCATGGCAGTCAAGCGGGTAATCTCGTCCTTCAGTTCTTTGTTCTCTTGTTCCAAGTGTTCCATGATTTTCGAATGATTGGCGTGAGTATTGTATCGATGAGTCAACTTGGCTGAAGCATAGAAGAATAACCAATAAGACATCTGGCAGAAGAAAAACCTGTTATGCAGATGATGCATGAAATGCAACGCTTTGATTGTTTTTATTTTAAAGGAACATACTATTTTATTTGCAAATATATAATAACAATTGTAGCAATTTGATTGACCATAAAAATCCTTTTTTATTCATATAATTTGGAAGGATTACACTGAGTACAATTTCGTAAACCAAAATACAAATACAAGAGAAAAGGAAACTAGTCATCCTAAGGATCCCCTAACAACAGTGTCAAATGATTTGGCTGCAAGCGCGTACTTCCTTCGGTTGCGTCGAATCTCGGACTCAAAAGAAGTCTTCATCTGAGCCTTCTCGAGGACAAGCTGGTCAACAATCTTCTTCCAAGCACCGGAAGGTTGAGGTATACTAGAGGAAGATGAAACCTCTGGCTCTCTCTATCTCTTCACTACTCGGTCTTCAAGAAGTTCAATAAGTGCATCCTTGTCCTTAGACTCAAGCTGCAACTCCTCATGCTTTCTGCTCAAAGCATGGAATCGCTCTTCCCACATATCATTCTCTTGCTTCATCTTGGCGAGTGCGTCTTCCAACTCCTCTACATCTTGGTTAGGGAGAGTTAATGGCTCAACCACAACCATAGACATAGGTCTCTCACAAGCATACAACATCTTTAATTCCAAAGCTCTGTTCTTCACCCAAAGAGTGTGAGCTTTCAAAGCTACACAGTTACACAGACCAAGCTCGAATTTTCCTTTCTTATGCATATTATGCTAAGCGTGAATCAACTTCTACTTCAAATGTTGGGGATCTTTATCCTCTTGATATAAAAGACCTTCTAACCGAGTGCTATTAGGTTTGTCTCTCAAGGGGAACCCAAGTTGACGACGAGCCAAAGCAGGGTTGTAGTTGATTCCTCCTTGTGTACCAATGAGAGGAACATTAGAGAATTCACCACAACAATCAATAATATCCAAGCTACTCAATGAAGAATCATACCAAACTATATCATCATTAGTGAGAGACATAAGTCTCTGGGCCCACCTTAGACATTGTTTGTTCTCCACAAAAGCAGGCGTCTGAGGCAAGTGCCAAATAAACCATGTGTACAGAAGAGGAGCACATCATACAATAGTTCCACCACCTTTAGAATTCCTTAGATGCAAAGAGAAATACATATCACCCAACAAAGTAGGCACATGAATTCCAATCAAAAAGATCCTAACGCCGTTAACATAAAAAAAACAACAATGTTAGGGAACAAAGACAATCCATAGATGAGCAACACAAAGATAGCTTCAAAAGCGTCCACACTACCGGCTTGAGCAAAGGCAATAGCTTCCCCTATGAGAAACTCAGAAGTCAACCCAAAAATACCTCCTTTCTTCATCCATTGAGCCTCAATCTCAGACTTCTTCAGATGAAGAGCTTCAGCTGTGATATGAGATCTGGGAATCTTCTCCAATCCACTAAAGGGCACCTTTCTAGAAATAGGTATTCCCAAGAGGTGGGCATACTCCTCCAACATAGGCACAAGCTGATAATCAGGAAAAGTGAAGCAACGGTAGAGAGGGTCATAAAACTGAACCAATACACTCAAGAGTCCTTCGACCATATCAGCAGATAACACATATAGAAGCTTCCCATGATGTTGTTTTAAGTCCAATGGATCTAATACAAAAGATGATAGCTTCCTTATCTCTTTCAAATCCGGACATCTGAAACTGTACTTCTTAGTGTTCCTTCTTCCACAATCCATGGTCTGAAAATATTTGCAAATAAAACCTCAGTTCCTTGAAGTGATTTTTAGTGTGATGAATGTTATGATACACATGAATGCATGAATGCAACAATCACAAATAAGGGATCACACACAAGGAAAACAAACAAAGGTCAAGGGATGAATCAAGTCATTGTCAAGATCAATCATCCATTTTGGTGGATTATGGTTTTCACCTTATCAACACCCAAGTTCCATTGATATTGACAAGACTTGATTGGATCAACCAAGAATCAAGGGTTTGTTGTGAGTCATGAGCATGGAGTCAGGTTAAGAACCATCCCAAAGGAGTGTACTAAGGATAAAAACGTGTAGATCATGTTCTAAAAAGTTCTCCGAGTCTTAATTCCATCTACCAAACATTACAGGTTAGGATGACTGACCCATCAACCCATAATATTCTCAAGAGAAACTCGTCTGAGTGTAGTATCGTGTAACAATTGTTATCAAGTCTACACCTGAACAGTCTCCTCACTACGTCCTAAATAGGCCAAGATGGGTTAAATGTTCTATGGTCCTCAGCTTCTCGTACCCCAAATCAGAGAAAGTAATGCCTAACCACAAATAACTTGTGTGACATCAATAGCTCAAAAAGGGTCTCCACTAAGCAGATGGGTCTCAAGCCAACTTGTTAAGGACTACTCCACACAAGTCGAACATGACTATACCATCCACTTATCTTAATTGCACTGAAGTTCGGGTTAGAACTTATCTCTCCACTCAGAGATCACCAAGCACAACAAGCAGGTTATATCACACATACAAATATACAAACATAAAATATACAATTATATACACATAAAAAGTATGTTAAACCCACTTAGGACAACTCCCTAGCAAAGTCGCCACTTAATTTCTGTAGCGGTAAATTCATGACCATTAAGCTATGGATAAACTTAACGTCAATTAAACCAGAGTCGCCACCGCGCTTTTATTGTTCCCAAGGAAAAAGGGAAAAGTACGAACAAAACCCAAAGATAAGAAGTTTTTAGATCAAAATTAATAAAATGTCAGAGATTACAGGTAAGGGGGGTGGTTACACAGAGGGAAGGTGTTAGCACCCAAAGTGTCCTAGGTACTCCTAGGGAGCCCTTTTTTGTGTGTACATGTGTTTTAGTATTAAATGATGTTTGCAATAAATAGAGTGTGGGGATGAGAAAAGAATTCATTAATTATATTATTGTGTTTGACAAGACCTTCGGACTTATGCCTACGTACCAACATAAAATGAGGGATCAAAACCTCATAGTTTGTGGTATCAATTTCAAAGTGAGTAAGTTGCTTTTTAACAAAATTTTAAGTTTGGGAGAGGCAGCAAAATGCCTAAAAGGGTTTGAGTGAGTGTTAGTTCTTTTTGTCTTTTTTTTGAAATTTTATGTCAGGTATAGTTAGGTTCATTTACATATTTGATTAAGAAAAAGAGTTTAAAATTGCAATGGCATAAGGCTAAAGTTTCTAATTTGCAACAAAGTATAAGTTTAGAAATCACAAGCAAAGAAGGTTTTGAAAAGGGGGGAGATTTGAAACTTAAGAAGTGGGAGGAGATGAAGAGACTAAGCCTAAGCAAAAATTTAAAAGTTAAGAGTTGAAAAGATCTGACCAATGAGATGCAATCCAATAGACAAGAATGTCATATAGAAACCCAATTTTCCCTTGGACTTTTAGAATCAAGCAATATCACTACACAAATAGCAAGAAGAGCAAGGCATCAAATAAAGATATCCACATCCAAGCTTAGCAACTTTATGATCTTCTTCATAATCTTCCCCATGTATCAGATGAAATAATCCTTTGAATGGCTCAGAGTAAGTCATTAGTCACAGGTTTCAGAATAAAAATTGCATCAATACCATGTTGTAGATGAACTCAAAAGGGATCTCAATACTTGCTTCAGATGAAAGTTCAATTCACAATGACTGGCTTCAGAAAAGTTGGCATTGGCCAAGTCCTTTTTGCATAGGGAATGTTGCCTAATTCTAAGTCCAATGTCTCAGATCAAATCCATCAGTCCACACAAATCCTTTTTTAGGGTTTTTGTTGTTATTATGTAAATTAAGGTTAAAAGACCACAAACACAAATAAAATACACAAACAAGTATAATCACAAGATATGGCTCAAGTGAGCAAAGGGAAAATGGAATTAAAATAAACAAGTTAAATGGTATGAATAATGGAAAATGATAAAGGCTTAAATTTAAAGTGTATAAAGTAAATGACTTGAAATTAAAAGTTAGTCAAATGTTAGTAGATTAGAAGTTAGTATTGCTTTTGCTTTTCAATCGTTTAAGTCATTCTTTCGAGAACACTCAATCCTCTATGCACAAGCATGGATCCTTGAACCAAGACATCTTCCAAAGGAAGAAAAAAAGGCCAATTTTCCACATAATATCATGAAAGGGGGAGACTTACAATCTCACTTACTAGAATGTTATGCTTTTGGGTCAAAATTTAGCGCTATGTTAAGCAATCCTAATTAGACTTATGTAGAAGTCACAATTATTTGAGGTCGGGCAATAGAAATTTTAGTGTTAATGCATGTTAGAGATATGGTATTATGAACCATACTTCTAAAACATACCACACTTAAAAGAAAATGGCAAAAGGGTGGACCTAATCTCATCCATACTTATATTGGTTTATGAACCAATTAGCCTTAGGATATAGAGATAGCATAGGTCAATGAAATGGATGAGATAGAAAGGGATTAAAGATGAAGAGGGAGGAGAAATGAAATAAACTCAAATTGGTCATGGGAGGACTTTTATCAAATTAAAATCATTAATTTATTTTGGGAGATGAAATGTACATTTCATCAATCCTCTAAATCCAATGAGTTTAATCCAACAAAGTCAAATCAACCTTGACTAAGGCCTAACAACAATAGTCAAACTCAACAAGTCAATAAAAATAGCTCAACACAATTTATTTATAATTAAACAATTAAAAATCAATTAAAAAATACATTAAATTAAAATATGGTTGATCAAAAACCTAAAACCTCTTCAAAACACCAAATAAATGGCCAAGATATTTATCACAGGTCAAACAAGGTCAAAGGACTTTGGAGAAAAAATTTCATAATTTTTGGAAACTTAAAAGTATTTTTAAACAATTAAAAATATGCACAAAAACAATTAAATCATGAAAATATTAATATTGATCCAAAAAATAATTTTAATTCATAAAATAAAAGAGAAAAATATTTGAGAATATTTGGTGAAAGTCCCATATTTTTGGATCAATATTAAAATTAATATGAATCAATGAAAATAAGTCAATTAAAATGAAAATCAGAAATTAAAAAAAAAACTTGGACCACTTGATCTCCCTCATTAATTGAGGTGGCAGATCAAGTGGATCAGAGCATGCTATCCATGTGTTCCCTAGTCAAATATTTCACACGTGTGATAATCACTTTGGACGCTCAAGATTAAAACAAATTAGAAGGATCATGTGGTTCAGAAGCGTGCCAACACACCACCGGAGCCAGAGCTCTGGTCTTCTTCTCCGGTGGATCTCACCGGACTGGTCCATCCTCAACCATCACCAAAATAAAAAAGGAGGACATGAATTTAAAGTAAAAATGCTCAGGAGCTCGAATCTGGCCTCAATTTCACCTAACTCCAAGTATATAGAAAGATACAGGGAGTTGAATTTTAAGGATCATGATCTGAGTTGCTTCGATTTGACCTCTAAGCAACTCAATCTTATTGCCTACTGTAGCGGTAATTTCATGATCATCAGGCTATCGATAAGTTAGAGATCAAATAACAAGAGTCGCCACCGCGCTTTTATTGTTTCCAAGGGAAAAGGGAAAAAGTACGAACAAAACCCAAAAGTAAGAAGTTTTCAAATCAAAACTAATAAAATATCAGAGATTACAGGTAAGGGGGTTGATTACACAGAGGGAAGGTGTTAACATCCAAAGTGTTCAAGGTACTCCTAGGGAGCCCTTTTTGTGTGCATGTGTATTTGGTACAAAAATGATGTTTACAAACCAATAGAATGGGGGGATGAGAAACGAATTCAATTAATTATATTTTTGTATTTGACAAGACCTTCGAACTTGTGCCTACGTACCAACATAAAAATGAGGGATCAAAACCTCGTAGTTCGTGATACAAATTTCAAAGTGGATGCATTGCTTTTAATAAAATTAAGTTTGAAAGGCACAAAGGCCTAAAAAATGATTTGAATGAGTTAGTTCTTTTTTGGCTTTTGAAAGTTTAGGTTAAGTATAGTTAAGTTTATTTACAAATTTGATTTAAGAAAAGAAGTTTGAAAATGCAATGGCATAAGGCCAATGTTTCTATCTTTTTGCAAAGTGGTCAAAGTTTAGAACAAAATAAGTTCAATCAAAGAAGATTTTGAAAAGGGAGGGAGAGATTTTGAAATTAAAGAAATGGGGAGAAGATGAACAGACTAATCCTATGCACAAAATTAAAGTTAAGAGTTGAAAAGATCTAACCAATAGGTAGCAATCCAATAGACAAGAATGTCAATAGAAACCCATAATTCCCTTGGACATTTAGAATCAAGCAACACACAAATGCACAATTATATTATCTTGAAGAGCAAGGCATCAAATAAAGATAGTCACATCCAAGCTTAGCCACTCCATGATCTTCTTCAGATTAGCCCATGTAACAGATGAATTCCACAAGTCACAGGGTCAAAATAACATCTTCACAATGATCATGTTGCAGATGAACTCAAAGGGATTTTGAATGATGTATCAGATGAAGTTTCAAATTGCAAGCACTTGGTTTCACAAAAAGTTGGCATTGGTCAAGTCCTTTAGCATAGAAATGTTGCCTAAATTCTAAGTCCATTTGTCCAAGATCAAGCTAACAGTCCACACAAAAGTTTTTTAGGGTTTTTGTTGTTATTATGTACATTAATGGTCAAAGACCACACAAACAAGCAAAGTATACACAAACAAGATATATCACACAATATGGTCCAAATGGACAAAGTGAAAATTGCATTAACATAAACAATTAGAATGGTATGAATAATGGCAAATGAATAAAGGCTAAAATTAAATGACATTAAAGTAAATGACTTAAAACTAAAAGTTAGTTGTTAACGAGTTAGAAATTAGTATTGTTTTTCTTTTGCTTTTCATTTTTAAGTCATTCTTTGGAGAACACTCAACCCACTTATCACAAGCATGAATCCTTGAGCCAAGACATCTTCCAAAGGAAGGGAAAAGGCTAAGTTTCCACACAATACCATGAAAGAGGGGAGACTTACAATCTCACTAACTAGAATGCTATGCCTTTTGTGTCACAAATTTAGCGCTATGTTAAGCAATCGTAATTAAACTTATGTAGAAGTCACAACTATTTGAGGTCGGGCAATAGAATTTTGGTGTTAATGCATGTTTGAGACATATTATAATGGACTATGCTCATGAAAAATACCACACACAAAAAGAATATGCAAAAGAGGTGGCTTAATCTCATTCATACTTATGTTGATTTTTCAATCAACTAGCGTTAGGACTTTGAGATATCATAAACCAAATGATATGAATGCATAAAGAATGGGAATGAGATGAAGAGGGAGGGGAATGGATCAAAACTCAAATTGGTCAAAGGAGGACTTTTACCAAATTAATATCATCCATTTATTTTGGGAGATGGAATGTACATTCCATCAATCCCCTAAATCCAATGATATTAACTTGACAAAGTCAAATCAACCTTGACCAAGGCCCAACAACAAGAGTCAAACTCAAACAAGTCATCACAATTGGTCAACACAATTATTTGGCATTTATTCAAATTAAAAAATACTAAATAATGTATTTAAATTAAATATGGTTTGTCAAATTCCTAAAACCTCATCAAAACACCAAAGAAATGGCCATGAGATTTGTCATAGGTTAAACAAGGTCAAAGAACCTTGGAGAAAAAATTTCAGAATTTTTAAAGACTTAAAAGTATTTTTAAATAATTAAAAATAATCACAAAATCAATTAAATCATGAAAAATATTAATAGTGGTCCAAAAAATAATTTTAATTCAGAATATGAAAGAGGAAATTATTTGAATTTTTTTTGGTGAAACTCTCATATGTTTTGGATCAATATTAAAATTAATATGAATTAATGAAAATAAAAGGATTAAACTAAAAATCAGAAAATGTGAAAAAATGTGAGCCACTTGATCTCCCTCATTAATTAAGGTGGCAGATCAAGTCGCCTAGAACGCGCGTTCCATGATGGAACCTAGTCAGCGCGCCACACACGTGGTAATCAAAACCAATGCCTCAGATTAAAACAACATGGCAAGATCATGTGGCTGGGAGACGTGTCAACGCACGGCCGGAGCTATAGCTCCGGTCTTCTTCTTTGGTGGACCTTACCGGACTGGTCCACCCTCAACCATCACTAAAATAAAAAAGGAGGACATGATCTGAAAGAAAAAATGGCGTAAACCACAAATCTGACCTCAATTTTAACTAACTCCACATATATAGAAAGACATGAGGAGTTGGATTTTGAGGTGTGTTAACTGAGTTGCTTCAATTTGACCTCTAAGCAACTCAATCTTCTTGCCTACATTGGTAGGACTTCAGACAACCAAAGATCCAAGAGAATTAAGTAGAATTGAGAGAGAATCAAAGAGATGAAGTTTTCTGAAAATTACCTTCAATGTTATGTAGTTCTTGATGTTGCTTGCTACAAACACGATCTGATCACACTTGAGAAGCTAGTAGAAAGTGATTAGAGAGGTTGCAAGGCTTTGGATCCTGGAGCTTTTGAATCTCCAACAGTTAAGATTCAAATTCAAATTTCAAATAGAAATTTCTCAGGTTTTCCTTTAGAATGAGAGGGTTTCAATGGGGGGCAAAGCTGGCGCGCAAGGTCTGATTCAAATGAGCACAAAGGTCATGTATTTATAGCATGAATAAATGATATTTGCACACTTCAAATTTTGTCCAATTTTAGCAATGTTGATGGCACGAGTGCATGGGCATGTGAAGGCCCATGATGCAATGCAAAAAGGTTCAAAATGATTCCAAATGGAGTCTGAATGGAAGCTTGATTGGCAAGGCAAAGTGAAGTGAAGTTTTGAAGTTTGATTCTTTCCAATTATGCAGCCATGTTAAAGCCATGCGCAGACGTAGCAATCTTTGTCCAAAATGCATGAGCTTGGGTTCTTTGGAAAGCTTGGATCAAGGGGAACAAGTTTGATGTTCAACACTTTTTCATTTGGAGCTTGTAACATGGAGAATTTTGAGGTGGAAGTTTGGAAATTTCAACATGTTGAAATTTTTTCTAAGTGTCAAGCCGTATATCTCAATATTCCACCTTGCTTAGCTTTTTATGTGAGCTTCAAATGAGAAAAGTGTATTCATCAAAGTTGTAACTATTTCAAAGACCTTCAAAATGGTCACCAATTTCATGTCATTTGGATTTAGAATGATAGAGTTATGCATTTTTGAAGTTTGGAAAAATTACTTGTTCAATGGTATAGGTCAAAAATGACCTATAACGTAACCTCATATCACATGCTCATAAAAGTTAAATTAGCTCTCACTCCAAACATAAAGTTGAAGTAGACATCTTGAATTTGTGCAACTTGGAAATTTTTCATCTCATAAAAATTGAGCAAGTTATGGCCTTGGGAAGTTGACTTTCAAATTAGGGTTTAGACAAAATGACCTATAATGTTTCAACATAGAAAATGATTTTTCAAGAAAAAATAGCTCTAGGTCTCAATAAGAAAGTTGTTTGGAATGTCATTTAGAGTAACGTTTCTCTTGGAATCATTTTCATATGGTGAAAACTGTAGGAGATAGGGTCTAGGGAGACCCAGTTTTGATCAGATGAACTCATCTGGCCAACCACCATCAACCAACTTGCTAACCTTCAATTCTCTTGACTTTCTTGGCTCATGGTAGATAATATACGCATAAGATGATGAATTTTGAAGTGTCCCTTGATAAATTTGATCAATTGGTGAGATAGCTTGTTGGAGAAGTTACTCAAGATACCCAGTCAAACTAGGGTTTCCAAGGCAAATCACCTCCAAACTCTTGAATAATACTTGATCAATATGACATGTAGAGATCAATGGAACTCATATATGATGCTGATAAACATTCTTGGATTAATTCATGGTTGTGCTCTTTGTCATGAGGGTCTCAAACCCTAGATATGAACTTGATAGATCAATGCGATCATGCCCTACCTACAAAAGGGGTTAGGAAAATGCAAAGACATATTTTTGTATTTTGGTTAGTAAATGATGATATACAAGTATGATACAATCACATAGTGCTTGGTGATCTCTCCTAAAACAAACCCAATGAAAGAGGGGTAAGGAGGATGCCAAAGTATGACCCTAATGCTAATACTTATGATGAAATTGCATGAGGGATCTTAGGGTCAAAATTGGGGTCTTACACCTACATTTATAGGACTTAATGTAGCACCTCAAATTTGCACCTACCTTTTGTACATACATTCTCATATTAGGTCATTAACATAACATAGTCCACTGCATAGCATTGCATTGTCCTTTGCCCAAGTGCAGGTCCATCAGACAAGATTAGGTCAACTGGTCAGGAGATCAGTCAATCAAGCAAGCAAGTGCAATTTCCATTGAGACAAGGCCCTAGGGTTGGTCCAACATGTTCACATGACCTAGGGGTCCTTTTGAAGTGATTTGGTCAAGGATTGGTTGCTCAGAAGTCATCAGTCATTGTTCAGTCCATCAGAAGCCCTAGAAAGTCAACTATGGTCAACTATGGTCAACTGTGCTTGATTTTATGGATTTAAAGGTGGGAGATGGTTTGAAAGGCTTCATTCATGTCCATACAAGTCTAATTTGACATTTCAAAGATCAATATTGGAGAAAATAAAGTCAGACAAGAAGTTTCCTAAAATAGTAAGTTGACCTGTAAT